>NC_134471.1:15783041-15825549 GCF_964194025.1 Convolutriloba macropyga | reverse complement strand
ATGCTCCAACTTTGAACTTGGAGGCACAGTTTCTCGGATAGTTATGTTAATGGACACAAAATTTTTGAATAATGAAAAATAAGTCAGCCAGATTGTGGTTCGATTTATATAGAGATATTAAGGCCAAAAGCTAGGTACTATCAGAAATTGTTCCTCCCGAAATATTGGATCTGGCGCACGTCATTACGTAATCACTGGCTATGACTATCACAGTGTGGAGTCTTTAGTGCAGTCAATGAAAGTAGCCCTGCCTAGGTGATGACGTCATCGTGTAGTTATTTCTGCACGTGCTCTATTCTCACCTGCGGCACGACTACTTATAGCGACATGTACACTACATCAACACTAATGCTATAAAAAAATTCTAGAACATTCTAAAATGTGTGACGTAATCTGAAACACAGTGTGACCGAGACATGAACACTTTTCATCACAATCAATTTGTTTTTAAGTGTCCAATGAAATGGTCACAATGTTTTTTTCAGATCTAGTTTGCAAATTGTCAAACAGAAGATTTAACCCCAAAAGTTTTGCTATATATATATATATATATATATATATATATATATATATATATATGCCATTTTTAAATTTCTGAAGATATTCAACATTTTCGATAATTTTTAATGAGAATTTTTTGTATTTTCTATAATTTTACGTCATTGTGGGGTGAAAAAAATTGCCTACGTGAGTGGTAAATGCAAGGGGTTCATGTAATACAAGTTGATGGTGGCTTACCAAGAGAATTTGAAGATAATAAAGTGAAGTTTTCTTCTTTTGCTGTCAAGATTAACGCAAAAATAGAGGCTAACCTCGTATTCGAGAAGTTTCAAAGTCAGCTAAGGTTACAAGTAAACTCGGTATCTTACCAGCAAAGTAGGTTCTACTAGTTATTAAATGGTTAGTTAACTAACTAACTAACTAACTCTCACCCTGAACCAAGCAAGAAAGAGAAATTTTCGGGGTTAGTTAAGTATATAAAGATGTAGTTAAGATAGAGAGAGCAAGTTTAGCTCGGTTAGTTAGTGTCGAGTGAGTTATAAATGAGTTAGTAATAAGTTAGTACTGACTATGCGTGTGTGAAAGGGGTGCCTGAATGATGTTTGCGCGTGCCGTGTTCCGGTGTAGATTAAGATATTTGCTCATTTGGGCAGCAAATAAACTTTGTCCAAACGCGAGCGAGACCATACTTCGAAGTATGGCCAACGCGTGTCCATAATCAAGCCATGAATCAACTTGCGCAAACATTATGGCAAAATCAACTAAAACTAACCTTTCGCATCTGATGTACATTCATATAGTCACTATACTGTGCTAAATAGCCCCAAATGTTTGTCGACTTTCACTCAAACATTTCTCATACTGAAACTCTCACACACAGTATAGCATTCGGTTGAACTCTTAAACATTGGAAAGTTTACTAACCAAACCTAACTAGAAATGCCCGAAGGTTACCCATCAATGCAAAACACCGATTAATCTCTAATCAATCTCAAATCTAGAACTTTCTTTTATGTCACAGTCCCCAAATTAGATAAGTTGGAATCCAAAATACAATATATTTAGTATACAAACTTTAATGTCACATTTCTAATTGTATAATTTTAAGCTTACCAAAGCCGACTCTAAATTTGTTTGCTAATGTCGCGATTTGGAATTTGACTTTAGACAATAAAAATTTGCCAATAACTAATTTTGTCCGAGTGACTATCGTTCCACTGAAAGCGGAGTTTTAAGCGAATATTTCTGACGTTAGCTTCAGTTTAATCATGGTCCGTGAATTTTGTGAGTTTATTAGCAATCATAGTTCACACATTTCACATATTCAAACAAGAGCCGTTCTGTCATCGTCATTGAATTGTATCGAAAGCAAACGAGTTCCGTGGTATATTTGCCCATTATTTAAGGTACCGTCAAGTCGTCTTATTTTACATGCATAATTTTGCTATCTATAGCACACATTTGTAAGACGGTTAATGGTATCAGATTAGCTTATAAAAACATAAATACTCAAATGACCAAAATTGATATAATAAAACGCACAGTTGTGACTCTTAAATTCAGTCTTGAATGGTCATTATAGACTATCACCATCTTTTTGAAATCTTTGAGAGGTCACGGTGTGAGACTCCATAATATCATCAACCGGGAGTGGGAAAAACAAATTTTTACTGAAACAACAATCAAATGAAATCAAAAATTGAAATATTTATGGACAAAATGTTGTTAAGATTCCTGGTAAAAAAAATGTCCTGTTATGCAAAATTGGGATCTTTCCTGTTTGCGCCCCCAGCTTAGTGGGCGCATATTATTTACAACCCCCAGACGCACGTGCCATATTTTTTCATGATGATTTAATAATGGCACGTGCTCTGTAACTGGGGGCGCATAACGTACTTGGGGGGGGGGGGGGGGGGCATAAACGGAAAAGATCCCAAAACTGCTTGAAAATTTCATGTTATTGATTAGATCATATGGCAAATTCGCCTAGCAAGAGTTTAGTTGCCCAATTTGGCTATAAACCACACTACGGATGATGAAGAATAGAATTGTTCTCACTATTCGTGGTTTTCAGTTTCGAAAGCACAAATCGCTCTATTTTGTCGATAACCAGCTCTGGTAATTGTTTATAATGTTTACTGTTTGTTTAATGTTTGAAAGTCACAGGTTAACGCTTCCAGCAGAAAAACGTGATTAGATTGTTGATTGTAAATCCTATAAAAAGAGCCACAGCGGAGAGTCAAATGATACATTGCCAAAGACACTTTATAGCTACTTTGAAAATAAATTGCAAGGGATTGCGGTAAAAAAAATTTTTCTTAACATTTACCGCATTTACTTTACCTCTAAAAAATTTTAAATATGAAATTATATTGTATGTGAAATTTTAAATATGAAATTATATGCAACTATTTTAAAGAATTTTGTGGACCCCATTAAAAAAGAAATGGTATTCATCTCAATTATATTTTACTGCTGAACCCTCCTAGCAAAGACTATCTAAGTTTTTTCTAAAAACTATAAAGTCAATGTCAGCAACTAGCGCTCATATAGCTTAAGTAAACATAAGCAGTTGTTGTTTTTTTAA
This sequence comes from Convolutriloba macropyga, assembly GCF_964194025.1. Taxonomy (NCBI): domain Eukaryota; kingdom Metazoa; phylum Xenacoelomorpha; order Acoela; family Convolutidae; genus Convolutriloba; species Convolutriloba macropyga. The sequence continues at coordinate 15,822,461 of NC_134471.1, read as the reverse complement.
TTTTACCACAATTAAAAATTTAAACTAGGCAAAATCTTGTTTTTACCGGCAGATCCAAAAAAATTTTTTTTACCGTACTGGGTGTTTCAGAAAGCAAAAGATCACAATCTTTACTGAAAATTTCAGGTCTACTGTTTATGAATATTTTTTTCCTATTCAACAGCATTGTTAACTCTTGTTGCCTTCCCAATGACTGAATAAAAAAATCATCTGTGTCCTCACCACAAAAATTTTAGCAAAGCTGCCATTTTGAACTACAGACCAATGGCAATGAGAAACCTAAATTTTGATTCAAAGGAATAGCCTAGAAACAGTTTAAGTACACTTCACGGTGAAAGATTGCCAAGGAGCAACATGGTTTGAGATCAAGCCATTTAACTATAGAACCAGCTTTGCTATTCTCAGATCGTTTTTGTAATGATGTGGAGTCCAAAACAGTACCAGTAACCTTTGTTCATTTAGATGTTGCAAAAAGAAGCGATACTATCAGATTCGGACTGCGGTTTTCATAAAACTTGCTCGGTTAAGCTTTGACGTAAATTTCTGCATTTATTTGCCTCATTTCTAACAAAAAGACAACAGACAACCAAAAGTGTCAACTCTAATTCAGAGTTTGCAGCAATTTCAAGTGATTGCCAACAGTGTAGTGTCTTTTAGTCTTTCCATTTTTGAATACAAATTAACGATTTACCTGAATGCTCATTAATAAATCTTTTTAATGGATTGGAATTCCATTGTCTGAGGATTAAATACACAATAGTATTATCAAAAATGAAAGTAAATTGAACGACATTGGTTGACTGTTTGGATAAAAAATATTTGGGACCCCCCATTTGACGATAACATTTAAAAAAAGTTTCAGTAATGTGTAATTGAAAGAACTGAAAAAAGCAATCCCATCTTTGAAAATTTTTTTGTCAGTTGCAATTTAGTGATATCTTATTTACTTTCTAGACATTTGCCTTGTAATCTTGATCAAGGTGTTTGCCAAGACTTGGATTACACTTGCTAGTTGATTCCCAAGTCTAAACCAACTTTTCAAAAAATTTCGAGTGAAAATTTCGAATTCGAAAAAATTTCTCAATGTGCCACAATTTTCGCATTACTTTTTGGCCACTTTCCCGGGGTGCTATGAAACGATGCCGGGGGCATACCAAACTATATTTTAGCGTCGGGGGTCTATTTAGCACAAATTGAGGGTGTTTCAGGTGTTCTGGGCCGTTTTCAGTCATTTCTCAGGCGTTCCAGCACCAAAAATAGCCAAAATCACCAAATTTTTGCCTTTTTCAGATTAACCAAATGTCGAACATTTCCCGAGGCAAAATTTTTTGGCTATTTTTGACGGTTTTTTCCGGCTATCTTGACGTTTTTTGACCTATTTTCGAAGTTTTTTTGTCCATTTCTGACGTTTTTTTCGGCTATTTTTGACGTTTTTTAGACCTACTTTTGTCGTTTTTTCGGGCGTTTCTGACAATTTTTTCGGCTGTTTTTGACGTTTTCTAGAAGTGCCAAGTCTTGGCCAAGACTTGCATTTAGAGGTGCCAAGTCTTGGCCAAGACATGCATTTAGACTTCCACGGCTTGGCGTAGACTTGCATTTAGACTTGCACGTCTTGGCCAATACTTGCATTTATACTGACAAGTGTAAAAAAAACGACATGATCATAGCTTTGAATCAGTACTGATATAAGACTTGCAATTTGACGTGCCCAGTACTGATATTGACCTGCCGTTCAGTCCGGGTACTTAATATTATTAACACGCCACTAATTCAGAAATTACCAAAGCCAAAGCAATCAATACATATTTCAAATTATTGAAGTTTCCTAAACCTTTTCAGTCATAAAGTATTTGCTCCCCCTAGGAGTAAAAACGCTATAATATGAGCTGAAAACTAACTCTCCAAGCATCAAACAAAAATTTCAGATTTTTATTCTCTCCATTCATTTCACTATTTTTAAGCATTCCTCGGCAGTTTTTAAATTGTTCGAAAAAACATTTGAACTTTATCTTTCTAATGTCAAAGATATTGTAGATTATGCGGTCTAAACTGATTTATGGGAGCTGATACGAAGAATTTAGCTTTTTAAATCTTCAATTTGTCGGAAAACAGGGACTCTTGCTCATTGCTGAGACTCTTGCTAAGACAGTTATTTGCAAATAGTTCAAAGTTACAAGTTTTTGCGGTTTCATAAATTAAATTGAATAATAATATCCGTCGCGTTTTTCTCAACGGAAGAAAGTGACACACATTTTTTCTTCAGAGCGCAGTTAATTTTTTAAAATGTATATATGTTCTGATGACAATTATTCATTAGAGATTTTTTTCAGTCCAACACAAAATTTTTTGTCACGAACTTGCTAAATGGATCTTTAAAAATTTTACTTTAAAGTTTAACGCAGACTGGTTAATCTCGCCCTGGTTAATTGGCTATGAAGCGTTTTTGTTAAAACAAACTGACTCTTGTTTGCTATTAATATATCAATACGCAATGAAACATGTTCTCTTATTTCAAATGATAAGGTTCAGCAGAACTAAAATTTAAGAAAACAAAATTAACGAAATCTTTTTCTAAGCTTGATTGATTAGCCACTGCGCCATTAACTGATAGAATTAAAGTTTTTTTGGTTTATTCCTATCACAGTCATTGAAAAAGTTAATTTCCAGTCTGCTCTATAATATTTTTCAAAGATGAATTGAGGCTTCAAAAACTTGTTGCAATTGATATAGTTTTTGCACTAATTTCAGAACACCTTTTTATTTAGATTTTTCATTGATAGAATTTTCGTTGAAAGAAAGTGATGCAACGGCAGTTAAGGGATTCCGTGTAATTAACTGCAAATCAATTTTTATTTTCTAATGTTCTCTATTTATGTTTAAGCAACCGAAAATGTATATTCACATAGGTCAAGAAAGCTTAAGATCATTTATAGCCCAGAGTTACAATCATTCTATTCCATGAAGCTTAGAAACAAGTTCGCCAATCTGACTATTACTTTATTGTATTGAAAAAGTTTATTTGAATTTGATTGCCGCCACCTCTTTTTATGAGTAGTGATGACTAAATGGCCGATTTTCGTAAACGTATTGCAGAGAAAAATTACTTATTGAAGATACAATTTTTATTGCAATAAATGTTAATTTGAAATGTCATTTTTTTGGCATTGAAAGGAAACTTTTTGATGGCGAAAAATGGCATTAAAAATTGGATATGAAATCACCTTCAAGCTCTGAAAAAAGACATAAAAATTCAAGAAAAAGTTTTCCAGAAGCGAAAACGTTGATTCTTCTGCAATACCAGCGTTCCATGTCACCGGGTTGCTGTTCCTGCAGAAATTGATTAATCTAAGACTTTTATCAGAATAGTATTTCAATTAAATATGCAATTATGAAGATGTAGATGTTGGATTATGTTTGTTCAAATCCAGGTAAACTCCTGCCGTCTCTGGATGATAGTTGTTATTGAAGCTATTCATTTAAGAACTAGATAGAACTTTGATGTGACCTCATTGGATCTCGCAGAGAGCTTCTCCTCCGAGTCCAGGTGTCAACGCTAAAAATCGCTAAAATAGGTAAGAATTCCGGTGAAACCAGTGAAAAGATGTAAGAATTGCAATTTTTGGCGTTGAATGCTGTGAATGCGGTTAAAAAAATTAACCGCTTAAAATCTTACAAACACCCACCACTAAATTTACCAATTTTCTTTAACGCAGAAAGTAATTATGTAAAAATAGCGCCAAAAATGCGTTGAAAGCAGTGAAAAAAATTTTACATCACAAACTGTACAAAGTTTCTCCATTACCGTATAAAGCGTATAAAATTAGCAAAATTTTCTATCAACTCAAACTTTTAATGAAATTATGCAATATTTTATATTTCAATCGGTGAAAATGTCGAGGACAAAATTGCCCCCCAAAAACGACACATCATACGTCTATTTATCGGCAAAAATCACTGTAATTTAATTGAGTGGCTTTTTGTAGAAATCGCAATTTTTAACAATGAAATGTTTATTTTCACCACTACCTTTGGTAGCAGTGTATTTTTTCACCGCTTAACAGGTAAAAATACAAAAATTCATCGCTCCACTCAAAACCGCAAATTTTAAAAAAATTCAACACATTTGTTTGACCTAACCTTCATTGAATCTAATTTCATTTCACGAGAAATATCATAGAAGTAAGTGATAGATGGCGCAGTGGAATAAAAAATTGTTGACATGATGGAGGCGAGAAGTGCAACCCATGCACAGAAGCTTTTTTTCAGAATTCTGTTGAATGCAGTGAAAATGAAAAAAGTTCAATCTTTAAAATCTTCAATTTTCCAAAGTCTGCCGTCTGTAGATAATAGTGGTTATTGAAGCTATTCATTTAAGAAGTAGAAAGACCTTTGATGTGACCTAATTGGACCTTGATCAATTTTGATGTGTGGATTTGTTCAAATTGGAGTTGAATAAACATCAGATCCCGACAGACCAGAGAGGTTCCCCTGGGGTCGAGGTTTCAACCCTAAAATTTGCTAAAAAGCAAGAATTGCGGTGAAACCAGTAAAAAGATCTACGAATTGCAATGTCTTCAATGCGAACAAAAAAGATGTAAGAAGAGCGGAAAATGCGTTGAGAGTGTTGGTGCCAATTAAGAAAACTAGTAAAACATGATCAAACTCTTTGGATGACTGTTTAAACAATCTGGCTGACTGATAAAAACCCAAATATTATCTCTGCAACGTTTGCTAATATTTGGCGTGAATTGATGCTATTTTTATTTTTTCTCCATATATTAAAATTGCCAGTAAAATTTGAGTTAGGACCGCAAGGCAAATACTGTTCAAAATTTCTGTAACTCGGCATAAATTAATTTCATAATCCTAGAAACATACCAACAAAAATGCTCAGCCAATAAACTTTATTTGTTGTTTTCCAGAATTTTTCTAAATATCTCCATGTATTAAGACTACGTATAGAAGTTTTTTTAATGATTTTTTCTGCTTTTTGTCCAACTGAGCCCTATTCTTATGAGTCAAGATGTTGTAACATCAGAGTACCCACATAGAGTTTCATCAGCGGGATTTACCCATAAACCAAAAAGAAAGAAAATTTAAACTTCCTCATGAATTAAGATCTGAGATAAAGTTAACCATAGTTCATAATTGAGATCACTCAAAATCTTTATAATAATCTTATTATAATCTTTGAAACATAATCACAATGCTATTAGATTGCTGTTATTGCAAAATGAATGCCTGTATATTCTGATTGAGCTTTTGTTTACCTGACGTGTACTTTGTTTCAATGTTTATATGAAAACATTGCTAATGTTATGTTTTATCATATTCAGATATTTAAACATTTTATTATGTAAACTTGCGTATGCCATTGAAATCATATGGAAATATTTAGACTTTTGATTCTACGTAATTTTCAAATAACATCTAATCAACAATTATGCAATCTCCGTTGGTGTTCGCTTATAAATGCCATCAATGGTAGATATTAAGATATATTCTGGCTTGAACAGAATATAATTAATTCATTCAGTTACCAGTTGAACAAATGATTGTTCCAATATTCTTTTGTAGTATTGACTAGCTTACCATGCTTGATTTACTCTTCAAAAGGTACTAAACTAAAATCAAGACGATAATTTTCTCAAGAAGATTCTATCTTTCAAATGGAAGCCAGGGCAGGGATTATTCCTTGTTTTGACGAGGAACACCTTCACTTACATTTTGGTGGGGCGACCGGAGAAACTGAAATCGAATCAACATGGGAGCTACCTCCAAGAAAATGGCTTACAAAAAGATTTGGGTTGCTTTTCGAGACACATAACCCTGGGAGAAGTTGGATCAGTACAAAGCAGATCAAAAGGACCTAATTAGTCAACTCATTTTTTTAATATTTCAATTCTCCAGTCACAGCGGTACAGAATGGTTTGCTGAAAGGAAATGCGCAGAGCTGTGTCATTTTTTTTTGCAATACAGTGGCATCTAGTCAGCCTATATCGAGAAAAGCGGCCAAAAGACCGATCTCTTGAAAGACAAATATACAGAGAAGTTTTCTTCGGCTATTTTTGACGCTTTTTTGCTCTTCTTGACGTTTCCCCGGCTATTTCAGACGTTTTTTTGGTAATTTAGACGCTTTTTTGGCTAATTTTGACGTTTACCCGGCTATTTTAGACGTTTTTTTTTCGACTAATTTTTACGTTTTTTCGGCTATTTTTTACGTTTCCCGGCTATTTTTGACGTTTTTTTCGGCTATCCTTGTTGTCTCTCCGTTTTTTAGGCGTTTTTTTTTCGGCTAATTTAGATGTTTTTTCGGCTATTTTTGACGTTTCCCCGGCTATTTTTGAAGTTTTTTTCGGCTATTTTTTTTTGTTTTTTTCGGATATTTTTGACGTTTCCCCGTCTATTTTTATTTTTTTCGGCTATTTTTGACGTTTCTTTTCGGCTATTTTTGACGTATCCCGGCTATTTTTGACGTTTTTTCGGCTAATTTTTACGTTTTTTCGGCTATTTTTTACGTTTCCCGGCTATTTTTGACGTTTTTTTCGGCTATTTTTGTTGTCTCTCCGTTTTTTAGGCGTTTTTTTTCGGCTAATTTAGATGATTTTTCGGCTATTTTTAACGTTTTCCCGGCTATTTTTGACATTTTTTTCGGCTATTTTTTGTTTTTTTTTCGGATATTTTTGACGTTTCCCCGTTTATTTTGTTTTTTTTCGGCTATTTTTGACGTTTTTTTCCGCTATTTTTGACGTTTCCCGGCTATTTTTGACGTTTTTTTTTCGGCTATTTTTGAGGTTTTTTTTCGGCTATTTTTGACGTTTTCCGGCTGTTTTTGACGTTTTTTTCGACTATTTTTGACGGTTCCGGACCCAATTTCGACTTGTCGACTTTTCGGATTTAGAATTGTCAAGTCTTAAATCAGACCTGGATTTAGAATAGTCAAGTCTTAAATCAGACTTGGATTTAGAATAGTCAAGTCTTAAATCATACTTGGATTTAGAATTGCCAAGTCTTAAATCAGACTTGGATTAGACTTGCCAAGCCCCATCTCAGTCTTGGATTTAGACTGCCAGGTGTAAAAAGTAACATGATCATAGTTCTGAATCAGTAATGAAATAAGACTTGGATTTAGACTTGCCCAGTACTGAAATTGACTTGGCGTTACGTCCGGGTTCCCATCACACAGAATAATCAACAGGACTTTATACCACGAGTCAGCTAAAATGCCATTTGCAATTATGTTGAAAGGAGTAGATGAGCTTCAAACCTTGCACCTGATTTTTAATTGTTCAACGAACTCTCCATTACGTGTCCCATCCTTTCACCCATTTTTGACTCTATCATTTAACCCCGATTTTAATCATTCATATAATCGGTGATTTTAACATTAAAACTCTAAATTGTGTAGGTTTTGGTTAATAAAATATGATTAATAAATTTGATTAATAAAGGAAGTAGTGTTATGTAGGCCTATATGGGAGACCTTTGTTGACTTATTTCAGTTGATTTAAAGAGATATAACCTTGAGTATTATTCCCTGGAATTTATCAGACTACTTCAATTGGGAAAAAATTTGAGACGACTTGATTGTCTTATAATAAACCATTTTCAATTGGATTTATCCTCTTATGATCAAAGCTAAAATGAAGAAAGCCTCACTCATACAGAGAAGAGATACTCTTCAAGTTGGCTGGAAAAGTGATTGAATTTTGAGACACGTGTCCATATTCAGAGAAACTTGGTACAATTGAAAAAGAAATGAAAACTTTCAAGAGTTATTTAGACAAAACTTAAATTAAAAATTCATGAACTACATACTTTATTAGTATCATTACGATAGAAACAAGACTCGATAATAAAAACTGCGTAATAAAGCTTCACTTATTTCTCGGAAATTTTTACCTGAAACAACGCAAACTTTATTCTCAAATTGTGGTTCATTAGAGGTGCAAAATAATATATCTTGTGAAAATGGGTTATAAAACTTTGACTTTATTGTTACTTATTTATCACAGGCTATGCGATGCAGCCATTTCGACATTAGTCTTCAAAACACGCGTTAACTTGCAAGAGGTTCTCAGCACTCTTAAATTTGATGAGAATTATTTGATCTTTTTTGATGACATAAGCCTTTAAACTTGATTGTCTCCAGCTTTTTTATGTCAAAAGTACCAAAAAATCTAGATTTTGTTTTTTAGTAGTAACAATGAGTATTTGGTCATTTTTAAGCTTACAAAATCAAGAAAAACTTCAAATGTCAAATATTTCACCAATTGTCACCCTAAAGTTACCCACAATTTACTAGATTTTCTCAAATAAGAAAAAATATTTTAACGAACTCGAACAGTACTTGGGCGTTTTTGTTACGGACCGAAGAGGAGAAACACTTTTTCATCGGTAATTTTGTTGGTATGTATTTGAAACGGGAAGGGCGTCATTTGAAATTGAGAACAAAGTAATTTGCAAATAAAATGAAGAGCAAAGCGAAGTAAGAGAGAGAGAGAGAGAGAGAGAGAGAGAGAGAGAGAGAGAGAGAGAGAGAGAGAGAGAAAGAGAGTAGATTAGAACTAAAGCTCTTTTTCAAGTAGAGCAGAGAGCAAGAAATGTTTTCACTGAGGGACCAAAAACTTCAGTTTAGGTGCCTATTTTTCGAAGCAGGCTTTAACTTTTAACAAAAAATTCTTCAGCTAGAGTGCTATTTGAACAGAAAAGTGCTATTTGAACACTATTTGAACAGAAAAAGTAAAACAAAAAGTATAACAAATAAGAAAAAAATTATTTTAAGTTCGCATCCTGAAAACTAAAGACAGTGAGGACCAATCAGGAATATCAGATTGCAGATTTCAATTTTCTTTTCGCATACAAAATGGCCAAATGAAATGGAACTGTGAAGACGTATAAAAATATCAGAATTCAGTTTTCTTTTTTTTCGCATTCAACACAGACAATGTCAAATATGGTTTCGATAACAATCGTTGGAGGCACCTAACACGCAGGGTCACATAAAATCGAATTGGCTAACACGTATAAAGAATCATACAACACACACGCTGTCACATATGATTTTGAGAACAATTGATAGAGGCAACGAACACGTAAGGACACATGAAATGAAATTAGTTGAGACTTATAAAAATCATACAACAAACGCGCTGTCAATTATGGTGTTGAGAACAATTGTTAGAGGCACCTAAAAGGCAGGGTCACTTAAAATGGAACTGGTGAAGACGTATCCAAAATATCGAAACTTCAGATTTCTGGTTTTTGCATGCAACACAGACGCTGTCACATATGATTTCGTGACCATTTGTTTGAAGCACTTAACACGTAGGGACACATAAAATTGAATTGACAAACACGTATAAAGAATCAAACAACACGCACACTGTCACATAGGATTTTGTGAACAATTGTTAGAACCACCTAACACATAGGGTCACATAAAAATGGAATTGATGAAGACGTATCAAAAAGTATCTGATCGCCGATTTTTAGTTTCTTTTGCATAAAACACAAACTCTGTAAGATATGATTTTGAGAACAATTTTCAGAAGCACCTAACGTAGTGACACACAAAATGGAATTGGTGAAGACGCAGAGAAAAATGAATTTTAGAACTTTGTATTTTCTTTCGAATTCAACACAGACGGTGTCCAATAGGATTTCGAGAACGATTGTTTGAAATGTACGTAGGGACATATGGAATGCAACTAGGTAAGAGGTATAAAAACCATACAACACAGAAGTTGTCAAATATGATTTTGAGAACAACTGTTAGAAGCACTTCAAGCATAGGGTCATATAAAATGGAATTGGTGACGAGATACCACATATATTGCAATTCAGATTTCTTTTTTTCTTTTCGCATACAACACAGATGATGTCACATACGAAGAACAGTTTTTAGATGCACCTAAAGTAGGGAAACACAAATTGGAATTGGTGAAGGCGTATAAAATATCATATTTCAGAATTTTTTTTTTCGCGTACATTACAGACGCTGTCAAATAGGATTTCGTAACGATTGTTAGAAGCACCTAACACGTAGGGACACATGGAATGCAATTATGTTAGACTTAAAAAAACCATACAACACAGATGTTGTCAAATATGATTTTGAAAACAATCGTTAGAAGCACCAAACGCAAAGGCTCATATGAAATGGAATTGGTGAAGATGTATCAAATATATTGCATTTCAGTTTTTTTTCTTTTCGCATTCAACACAGACGCTGTGAAATGAGTTTTCGGAAACAATTTATAAAAGCACCTAACCTAGGGACACACATGACACACAATATGGAGTTGATGAAGACGTTTAAAAATGTCGGCTTTCGGAAGTTTGTTTTTTCTTTTGTATACAACACATACAATGTCATATGGGATTTTGAGAATGACTCTTAGAAGCACCTAACACGTAGGGACAAATGAAATGCAATTACGTAAGACGTATAAAAACCAAACAACACAGATGTTGTAAAATTTGATTTTGAAAACAATCGTTAGAAGCGGCTAACGCATAGGGGCCACATAAAATGGAATTGTTGAACACGTATCAAAAATATTGCATTTCAGATTTCTGTTTTGTTTTTGCATACAACACAGACCATGTCACATATGATTTCGAGATCAATTTTTTAAAAGCAACTAACGAAGGGACACACAAAAAGGAATTGATGAAGACTTAAAAAAATTGGATTTCAGATTTTTGTGTTTTCTTTCGAGTACACAGACAGTGCTAAATATGGTTTTGAGAACAATTGTTAGAATCACCTAACGTAAGGACACACAAAATAGAGTTGATGAAGACGTATAAAAATATCGAATTTTCAGAATTTGGTTTTTTCTTTCAAATACAACACATACAGTGCCAAATAGGATTTTGAGAAAGACTGTTAAAAGCACCTAACATGTAGGGACACAGGGAATGCAATTAGGTAAAACGTATAGAAACCATACAACACAGATGTTGTCAAATATGATTTTGAAAACAATCGTTAGAAGCACTTAACGCATAGGGTCGCATAAAACGGAATTGGTGAAGATGTATCAAAAATATTGCATTTCAGTTTTCTTTCTTTTTGCATTCAACACAGACGCTGTCAAATAAGATTTTGAGAACAATTCTTAAAAGCACCTAACCTAAGGAAACACAATATGGAGTTGATGAAGATGTATAAAAATATCGGCTTTCAGAAGTTTGTTTTTTTCTTTTGAATTCAAAACATACAGTGTCAAATGGGATTTCGAGGATGACTGTTAGAAGCACCTAACACATAGGGACAAATGAAACGCAATTAGATAGGACGTATAGAAACCATACAAGACAGATGTTGTAAAATTTGATTTTGAAGACAATCGTTAGAAGCACCTAATGCATACGGTCACATAAAATGGATTTGTTGAAGATGTATCACAAATATTGCATTTCAGATTTCTTTTATGTTTTCGCATACAACACAGACCATGTCACATATAATTTCGAGAACAATTCTTAAAAGCACCTAACGAAGGGACACACAATATGGAATTGGTGAAGACTTATAAAATATCGGATTTCAGAATTTTGTGTTTTCTTTCGAATACACAGACAATGTTAAATATGGTTTTGAGAACAATTGTTAGAATCACCTAAAGTAAAGACACACAAAAAGGAGTTGATGAAGACGTATAAAAATATCGTCTTTCGGAATTTTGTTTTTTTCTTTCGAATACAGCACATACAATATTAAATAGAATTTCGAGAAAGACTGTTAAAAGCACCTAACACGTAGGTACACATGAAATGCGATTTGGGAAGACGTATAAAACCATACAACACAGATGTTGTCAAATATGATTTTGAAAACAATCGTTAGAAGCACCAAACGCAAAGGTTCATATGAAATGAAATTAGTGAAGGTGTGTCAAAAATATTGCATTTCAGATTTCTTTTTGTTTTCGCATACAACACAAGGAATGTCATATATGATATCGATAATATTTTTTAAAAGCACCTAAGGAAGGGACAAACAAAATGGAATTGGTGAAGACGTATAAAAATCGGATTTCAGATTTTTGTGTCTTCTTCTGAATACACAGACAGTGTTAAATATGGTTTTGAGAACAATTGTTAGAATCGCTTTTCGTAAGGACACACAAAATCGAGTTGATGAAGACGTATAAACTATCAGATTTTCAGAATTTTGTTTTTTCTTTCAAATGCAACACATACAGTGTCAAATAGGATTTTGAGAAAGACTGTTAAAAGCACCTAACTTGTAGGGACACAGGGAATGCAATTATGTAAGACTTATAAAAACCATACAACTCAGATGTTGTCAAATATGATTTCGAAAACAATTTATAAAAGCACCTAACCTAGGGACACACATGACACACAATATTGAGTTGATGAAGACGTTTAAAAATATCGGCTTTCAGAAGTTTGTTTTTTCTTTTGAATACAACACATACATTGTCATATGGGATTTCAAGAATGACTCTTAGAAGCACCTGACACGTAGGGACAAATGAAATGCAATTACATAAGACGTATAAAAACCATAAAACACAGATGTTGTAAAATTTGATTTTGAAAACAACCGTTAGAAGCGCCCAACGCATAGGGGCCACATGAACTGGAATTGTTGAAGACGCAAAAAATTTGCATTTCAGATTTCTGTTTTGTTTTCGCATAAAAGACAGACAATGTCACATATAATTTTCAGATCGATTTTTAAAAGCATCTAACGAAGGGACACACAAAATGGAATTGATGAAGACTTATAAAATATCGGATTTCAGATTTTTGTGTTCTCTTTCGAATACACAGACAGTGTTGAAAATGGTTTTGAGAACAATTGTTAGAATGACCTAACGTAGGGACACACAAAATAGAGTTGATGAAGACGTATAAACTATAGGATTTTCAGAGTTTTGTTTTTTTCTTTTAAAAACAACACATACAGTGTCAAATAGGATTTTGAGAAAGACTGTTAGAAGCACCTAACATGTAGGGACACAGGGAATGCAATTAGGTAAAACGTATAGAAACCATACAACACAGATGTTGTCAAATATGATTTTGAAAACAATCATTAGAAGCACCTATCGCATAGGGTCGCATAAAACGGAATTGGTGAAGATGTATCAAAAATATTGCATTTCAGTTTTCTTTCTTTTTGCATTCAACACAGACGCTGTCAAATAAGATTTTGAGAACAATTCTTAAAAGCACCTAACCTAAGGAAACACAATATGGAGTTGATGAAGATGTATAAAAATATCGGCTTTCAGAAGTTTGTTTTTTTCTTTTGAATTCAAAACATACAATGTCAAATGGGATTTCGAGGATGACTGTTAGAAGCACCTAACACATAGGGACAAATGAAACGCAATTAGATAGGACGTATAGAAACCATACAAGACAGATGTTGTAAAATTTGATTTTGAAGACAATCGTTAGAAGCACCTAATGCATACGGTCACATAAAATGGATTTGTTGAAGATGTATCACAAATATTGCATTTCAGACTTCTTTTATGTTTTCGCATACAACACAGACCATGTCACATATAATTTCGAGAACAATTCTTAAAAGCACCTAACGAAGGGACACGCAAAATGGAATTGGTGAAGACGTATAAAAAAATTGAATTTCAGATTTCTTTTTGTTTTCGCATAAAACACAGACAATGTCACATATGATTTTGAGAACAATTTTTAAAAGCACATAACGAAGAGACACGCAAAATGGAATTGGTGAAGACGTATAAATATATCGGTTTTCAGATTTTTGTGTTTTTTTCGAATACACAGACGCTGTCAAATATGGTTTTGAGAACAATTGTTAGAAGCACCCAACTAATAGAGTCTTATAAAGTTTCACTGGTGAAGACGTATCAAAATATTGCACTTCAGATTTTTTTTTCGCATTCAAAACAGACGTTGTCAAATATGGTTTCGAGAACAATTGTTCGGGGTACCCAACAGACAGGGTCACACAAAATTGATTCGGTGAAGACGTGTCAAAAATATCAAATTTCTGATTATTTCTGTTTTGTTTTGCATAAAACACAGACGCAGTCCTTTAGATTTTTGAGATCAATTATTGAAAGCTCCTAACACGTAAGGACACATAAAAAGGAATTCGACAAAGAAATCATCAAACACATATGCTATCAAAAAAGATTTTGAGAACGATCGTTTGAAGCACCTAACACGTAGGGAACCATGAAATGAAATTAGGTAGGGCGTATGAAAACCACAAAAAACAAGCGTTTCCAAATATGATTTTGAGAGCAATTGTTAGAAGCGCCTAACACATAGGATCACATAAAGTGGAATTGATGAAGACGTATAAAAAATCTTGCTTTTCAGATTTTATTTTTCTCTTCGCATTTATCACAGAAAATGTCACATATGAATTCGCGCACAATTTTTAAAAGCACCTAACGTAGGGACACACAAAGATGCCGTACAACATAGTTTTTTTTGCATACAACATAGATGCCGTAAGATATGATTTTGAAAACAATTTTAAGAAGCACCTAACGTAGGGAAACATAAAATAGAATTGGTGAAAACGCATAGAAAAATTGAGTTTTAGAATTTGGCCTTTTCTTTCGAATTCATCACAGACGCTGTCATATTAGGATTTTGAGAACGATTGTTAGAAGCAGTTATCACGTAGGGACACATAAAATGGAATTAGGTAAGACGTATCAAAAAATATCTGACGTATCTGATTTCAGGTTTTTGTTTTTTTTGCATACAACATAGACGATGTCTCATATGATTCCAAGAAACATTTTAAAAAGCACCTAACAAAAGGACACATAAAATGCAATTGTGTGAAGACGTGTCAGAAAAATCGGATTTCAGATTGCGGTTTTTTCCATACAACACAGACCCTGTCATTTAAGCTTTCGAGAACAATTGTTGGAGACACATAACAAGTAGGGACAAATGAAACGGAATTAGGTAAGAGGTATGAAAACCATACAACACAACTGTTGTCAAATAAAATTTTGAGAACAATTCGAAAAATTAGAAGCGCCTTACGCATTGGATGACACAAATTGGAATTGATGAAGACGTATCAAAAAAATTGCATTTCAGATTTCGGTTTTGTTTTCGCATTCATCACAGGCAATGTCATATACGATTTCAAGAACAATTTTCAAAAGAACCTTACGTAAGGACACAGAAAATGGCATTGTTGCAGACGATTAAGAAAACCTATTTCAGATTTTTGTTTTTTTTTTCGATTACATCGATTACAACAGAGACGCTATCAAATAGGATTTCGAGATCGATTGTTAGAAGCAGCGATCACGTAGGGAAACATAAAATTGAATAAGGTAAGATGTATCAAAAAAAATTGACGTATCTGATTCAAGATTTTTTGTTTTCTTTGCATAAGGACGCAGATGCTATATGAAATGATTTCGAGAACAAATTTTAGAAGCACTTAACTTAGGGACACACAAAATGGAATTGGCGAAGACGTATAAAATATCGGACTCTAGAATTTCATATTTTCTTTCGAATACAGAGACATTGTTGTATATGGTTTTGAGAACAATTGTTACAAGCACCTAACGCATAGGGTTACGTAAAATTGGAATTGGTAAAGATTTTTCAAAAAATATCCGATATCAACTTTTTGTTTTATTTGCATACAACACAGAATCTTTAGGTTATGACTTTGAGAAGAAACTTTAAAAGCACCCTACGAAAAGACACACAAAATGGAATTGGTGAAGACGTATAAAAGATCGGATTTCAGATTTTTGTGTTTTCTTTCAAATACACAGACGCTGTCAAACATGATTTTGAGATCAATTTTCAGATGCACCTAACGTAGTGACACACAAATTGGATTCATTTTCATTTTACATTTTCATTCTCAGGTTCATTTTACTATTCGTATTCAGCTCAGACGCTGTCATATATGGTTGCGAGAACAATTGTTAGAGATACCTAACAGGCAGGGTCACGTTGAATAAAATTTGTGAAGACCTAACAAAAATATCAGATTTGATTTCTGCGTTTTTGCATGCAATACAGACGCTGTCAAATATGATTTCAAGAACAATCGTTAGAAGCAGCTAACGCATAAGGTAACATAAAATCGAATTGGTGAAGACGATTTAAGAACGTATCTGATTTCTGATTTTTCTTTTTTTGCGTACAACACAGAATCTGTAAGATATGATTTTGAGAAGAAATTTGAGAAGCAACTAACGTAGGGATACAAGATGCAGCTGGTAAAGACGTATAAAAATTCAGAATTCAGAATTTTGTTTTTCCGCTCGAATAAAACACAGACGCTGTCAAAAATTTTTTTAAGAGTGATTGTTAGAAGCACCTAACGTTTAGGGACAAATAAATTGGAATTTTTTAAGTCGTATTAGATCGCATTTTGCATTTTATTTTTCTATTTGCATACAAAACAAAAGCTGTCAATTATAATTCCGAGAACAATTTTTAGAGGCGCTTACCACACAGGGTATAAAATGGAATTGATGAAGACGTATCAGAAATAATAGATTCCAGATGGAAGTTTTTTTTTCGCAGACAATACAAACGGTGTCAAATATGAATTCAAAAAAGGTTGTAAGAAGCACCTAAGGTGTAGGGATACATAAAAATGAAATTGTGAAGACTTATCAAAAATATTGGATTTCAGATTTCTTTTTTCTTTTCGCATCCAACTCAGACGCGTTCAAATATGGTTTCGAGAACAATAGTTAGAACCACCTAACACATTGGGACACCTAAAAAGGAACTGCTGGAGACTTATAAAAAATAATAAAACACAGAGGTGGTCAAATATGTTTTTGAGAACAATCGTTGGAGGCACGTAACACGCAGTGTCACTTAAAATGGAATTATTGAAGAGGTATCAAAAATTTTGATTTCAGATTGTTTTTTTTGCGCGCTGTCACATAGGATTTAGAGAACAATTAACAGAAGCACCTAACACATAGGGTAACATAAAAATCGAATTGGTGAAGACGTATAAAAATATATCGGATCTCAGATTTCTGTTTTTTCGCATACAAAACAGAAGTTGTCAATTATAATTTCGAGAACAATTGTTAGAGGCGCCTACCATGCAGTATGGCCACATAAAATGGACTTGAAAATCTATCAGAAATATTGGATTCCAGATTTCAGTTCTCTTTTCGCAAACAACACAGGCGGTGACAAATGTGGGTTCGAGAAGAGTTGTTAGAAGCACCTAACATGTAGGGACACATGAAATGGAATTAGTGAAGGCGTATCGAGAAAATCGGATTTCTGCTTTCTTTTTCTTTTCGCATCTAATGCAGACGCTGTCAAATATGGTTTCGTGAACAACTGTTAGAAGCACCTAACATTTTGAGAGACAAAAAATGGGAATTGGTGAAGATGTATCGAGAACATCGGATTTCTGTTTTCTTTTTCTTTTCGCATCTAATGCAGACGCTGTCAAATATAATTTCGTGAACAATTGTTAGAAGCACCTAACATTTTGAGGGACACAAAATGGAATTGGTGAAGACGTATCAAAAATATCGGATTTTAGATTTCTTTTTCTTTGGATGCAACACAGACGCTGTCACATAGTATTTAGAGAACAATTGTTAGAAGCGCCTAACACGTAGGGACACATAAAATGGAATTAGTACTAGTACTAATTCTTCCTTTATTTTTTAAATTTTCATTTAATTTTTTCCATCAAGCAATCGTTTATTGACTCCTCTATTATATAGTGATCGTAATTGGTTCAGAAGAAAGTAAAACAGCAATCGTGCTAAAAAAAATTGTGTTCTTTTTTACGTGTTACTATCATTTTTTTCAAATTAAAGATCATGATACGGTGAAAGGTTATTTTGTCGAATAGTTGAAATAGCTTAAGCCAAGTTCTATTTGGAAATGACACAGCTCTCTTTCGTATACATCTTTTATCATTTGACTTGACCTAAAATTTTGTCAGTAATTGTTCAGAAACAGTTTTACATAAAAAGTGTTTGCTCTGTATTTTTTAACCTAAAATTTTTTGTCTTATCGGTTTGCGTTTTCATGAATTCATTGATAAATGAAAACAGAAGCTATCGCAGTGTTTTAGAAAATTGGTCTTGGTTTTGCAACTCGTGTAGCTTAAACAATAAAATTGTTTCGTGTAATATTTTATCAATCGTTTCATTTCTCGATCTTTTAATCAAATTCAACATCATGATAACAAAAATATCCGTTCAGGAGAGCGAGTGTCTTAAATTTTAGTGAACCAATTTCAGACTTTCCTCCTTGCTTAAATTAAATTTTGTACCAAAATTGCTCCAAGGGTTGCATATTTTATTTAAATGTAACTGACACTTTCATAACTCATGGGCAATTATTCCCAATCTTGGAAAATATTTACAACTTACAGAGAAGTATCGTTTAGTTGGACAAATAACTCTTTATGACAATTTTCATTAGTTTGTTTTGATTCAGTTTTTGGTTGTTTTCAAAAATATTTCCAAATGAAAGGTCGCGATTGATTTTGATTTGAGAGTTTTCTTTTTCCACCTTCTGTTAACATTTGGCAATTCTTTAAAATTTATATCAATATCTTCTTTTACACTTTCCTGTCTTATTGGCGAACAAATCTATTCATTCGTATCTTGTTTATTTGCAAATCTGATGTTAGCTCACGACAAATTTATGAAGAAAAGAACGGCTTTTGCTATTTTTCTATCGTTTTTGATCTTCTAAAATTGGTGCTTTCATTCTCTATTGTCAAATTCAGGACAACAGGTCAAATTTGGCATTTTGGAATTTCGGAAATTTTGGCGACTGTCGGATTTCTTTTTGATATATCAAAAAATTTGAATTTTCTGAAAGGCTGAACTTCCATATATACAAAGCAACAATTTTCATCTGGTGTTGGTGAAAAAAATATTGACTATGGAGTCGAAATTGAACCGAACCATTGCTTCAGTATTGTTCAGTTAACAAATTTATTATTGTACATAAACCAAAAAATGTGTATGAGAAACTCAATCTACTCACACGTTGTCAGAATGAGAGACAAGTGTGTTATGTGCAAAACAACTCCACTAGAGGATGATACACAGGCGAACAATTAGTTCTAACTGAAAGTGTGGATCCAACCATATTAGCTATGCTATATATATATATATATATATATATATATATATATATATTTATATATATATATATATATATATATATATATATATATATATATATATATATGTATATATATATATATATATATATATATATATATATATATATAAAAGACGCAACTTTATATTTACAAACTGGTACAAACCATTTTTGTAACTTAGGCCATTTTGATTTCAACGTTGTAAATTTTGAAACTCTAATTAGCTGTTTGTTCTAAATATTTCTAGAATTTTGTCCAGATCAGCGACTGACAGACAAAATTTGATTTTCAGAAAGATTTTCAGACAAGATAGCGAAAAAAAACTTAAGGTATTTTCGTGGGCCCACAAGTACCTCTTTCTTAGAAATTTCGGCCAGACGTACATTTTTAAAATTATGAGGCTGATGAGCTTTAAGAGGCAGGTGGTTACATATTCCTTTCTTTTCATCCGTTAAAAAAAACTTTCAGAACCACATCTCTCTTTAGTAATAGCGTCCCAAACTACTCAACTCTGTCCATTGTCAAATTTGTGGTTAAGACCAATGACAATATTTAAGCGCGCCTCTTCGATTTGAAAAATCTCAAAATATTAATCAGCCCTGATGAAGACTTGTCAAAAACAAAATCAATTCCAGGTTTGAGAGACATTGAGTCAAAATCAAGACTTCTAGAGGGCGTCAAAGTCTAACCAACCATATTAGTTGTGGAGAAACACAGGGAAACCGACCAACCCTGGATCTCTGTTCATTCATACGATGCTGACGCATACGCTAGGAATGGTCAAACCAAAGGCCTAATCGGTGCCCCTGTATTATCTAATAGTATAGTATTGGCCATACCCTTTACTAATATACTGCACAATACTCCATTAACGTTCATCTGCGAAGCAGTTGGGGAACCATAGGCGAAACCCCTCCGCTGCGAAAACTTTGGCCTGGTATGTGATTTTAACTTTGGTTAGGGACTTAACTTTGGTTACAGCTTTATTTTGTTTATGGTTTGGGTTATATCCTTAAGCTCTGGTTTTTCTAGTTTCAATTTTCACCATCAATGTGGTCGTAACTAAAGATCTAGCTCTGACGCACATGGCCCTTTTCCTTCACTACTTGGGCAATGCTATAACTTTATGTCTAAGAGCGTGTCCTTTGAACTATGGCTAAATCTATATCTATTTAAATAGTCTGCATTAATGTTATAATTTAATGGTATGTATAAGAAATTTTGCTGAATCACAAATTAAGCATGATCTTGCTTTTTAAGTATGAATAAGGATGTTTTGAGTACAGAGAGATGCTTTTTATTGTGCTGATGCTTTCTGAGAAATTTTCTATTTTTTTAAATGAATTTATATTTTATATCGGTTTATCTATATTCATACCATTACATTCGAGTTGGGAGAGTAAAGTATAGTATTTACACGAGCATTTCTCGTGTTCTTCCACCAAATGCCCGCCTATTTGCAAGCTATTACAAAATCCTCTTGGTAAATTAACATTAAGATGTTGTTTTTGTGTCTGAGCTGGTATTTACATTTCACATTAGAAGAACAATATTGAAAATCAACTTTAGATGCATTACAACCTTTACATGTATAATTATTCAAATATAAATATAATTGTGATTTATAAATCTTACAATTATTACATTGTCTAAGAGTTAAATTATTTGAAGCTTTTTAAAATCTTGTATCATTATTTCAAATTCATCGTTAAACTCTTCTTCGTCTGTGAGTGAGATCTGCTTCTTGCTTTCACTATTGGTCTTAATTTTATCAAGGATATTACTCTTACTCTTATCAATGATATTGACGTTATCAATGCTATTTTTCTTATCATTGATATTGACTTTACCAATGTGATTACTCTTACCTTACCTTTATCACTGATATTGACTTTATCAATGCTATTACTCGTATCAATGATCTTACTCTTACTCTTATCAATGAGATTACTCTTACTCTTACCAATGATGTTCCTCTTACCCATATCAATGATAATATTATTATCAATACCAATTTTAACACAAACACCGCTGAATAATTTATACTTGCAGCCACCCACTTTGTCTTCATGTTTTAAATTATAGTGAGAATCGAAGCTGAAATAGCCGCCAGATTTGTAATCAGACTCCAAACAGTTATAACCCATCATTTATGTCGCGCTAAATTTTCAATTAGATTTTTAGAACCTATAAAATCATTCAATTATCTTTTACCTGCTACATTGAAAACAGTATCACTATATCTTATATCTGATAGTTGCTCTCCTTCTGTAGCCTCATTATCGGTAATATAGTTGAGAAGATTAGTACCAAAACTTTCATTTTATCAAAATCTTCATATGTAGTGTCCCGTCCTTTTTTATTTAAAGCTTTTGTTTTTTATTTACATCATCATCCAAGAATTTGCTTAATTTGGTTTCAATTGGACGTTCGCCTCGGCTTTTGTTACAATTAGTTTTATTATTATAATTACTTTTAACACTACTGACACAATTAGCGTGGTCTATGAAGTTGGTTCGTGGGCCAGCTGTACAACCATTCAACGGGCTGGTCTTAGCTGAAGATCCAACATTGGCTGTGTTAATATTCCATGTATTGGTCTTTGCCAAAGATCCAGGATTAGCTGTACCGCCATTCCCTGGGCTAGTTTTTGTTGATGTTAAACCATTCCATGGGTCAGCAAAGCTAACACCATAATTTTTATCCGCTATGCTTCCCAGGTCACTAACAAAATCTTCTATTTCATCTTATTCACCATGACAGCCCTCAGATCTAACATTGATCATTGCATTTGTTCCTTTTAATAAAGTACATGCACTGTTAGCTATATTGAGATTTGAGTTTTTTCAAAAATAAAAAAGAGTTACCTTCTCCTTGTGATTCGCCCAAAGAAATTCATATTTTTTTATGTGAAAGCTAAAGAACCAGATATCAATGAGTAATTTTGTAGAGACAGACATAATAATTGTGATATGTATTATCTCAGTCAAAATCTATTTTCATTAGATGGACAAAAAGTATGAGAAAACTGTAATATTTCTGTAAGAGGTAATGTACGTCAATCATTACATAGAGACTTCTTTAAAGAGTATGAAATTAGTTATGAAGATTTTGCTAAATATGTAATAAATTACGGAAAGATCCTTATAATTACATTTTCAGCGGTATATCTAAAATAGAAAAGACTAATGGTAACTTAAGAACTAATTGGCATAGGAGAGTTTTATAGTCTTTCTATAATTATAACCATAGTTAGAGTATTGGCTAAAACTATACTTTATCTATAACTCTAACTATGACGAAGCCTATATCTATAACTATAGCTAAGACAGACTATAACTAAAACTATATCTGTGACTATATATATAACTAATGTATTGACTACAACTATATCTATAACTATAACCTTAACTAGACGGGTCTTCGACCAGCTGAATACGTCAGATTTAAAGTGAAACTTAATATATCGCCATTAAAATCGATCGGTCTGCCTTGCTGATCTCTACTGTATATATATATATATATATATATATATATATATATATATATATATATATATATATATATTCTATTCTTTCTTTATTAAAAATTTTGATATAACACTTTAGTTGTATAATATTTATCAAGTAGCCCGGTGGTTCTATTACACTAAAAGTATATGGTATGTTTGTGTTATTGACATTATCTTTGACACCAGGTTATAACATTACAATGAATGTTGATAGTATTTAAACGCATAATATCAATAAACTTTTGAGATATGTATATACCTGGTTTAGGTTATTGAGTTTCCTTCATTAAAAATTTTGCGCTCTGTTTTATTTCTATTATAAATTTCATTGTTTTCCAGTCTGGTTATATTAAAACATTACCTTCAGCTTCGTCTTATTTTAATTCTGCTGTTTCAGATAAATCATATGCGCCTGATGAAATAGCTGGAAACAATTTTGGAGCATAGATAACAGTAGAACTAGAATTATCATCTAAAAGTTGATTACTCCTTATATTCAAATTAAACACAGAATTATAAACTGATAATCTAATAAAAACTAATTTTTTTGTAATAAGTAAAAGCTTACAAAATTTAAATCGTTCTGTTCGCTTTACCATTCTTAAATTAAGTGTATGCTGTTCTTTAATTTCAATTACACCTTTATACATCTTTTGTAGTTCGTATAATATAAGGCTGTCAGTCTTTTTTATTATTCAATTAAAAAAGTAGTTATAATAATAGCTAGAGAAATAACTAAGATAATAGCTATATAAATAAATATAATAATAGTTATAATATTGGCTAGAGTAATAGATATAAAAATAGCTATTGTAATTTTTAGAGTAATAGATATTGTAGTAGCTATAAAAATAGCTATAGTAAAAACTAGAGTATTAGCTATAGTAATAGCTCATTAGATGACACATAATTAATGTTTTGTAGTATAAAAATGAATTTCGAAATAAATAGACAATATATGTATAATAATGAAATGCACAAAAATAAAGATAAAAGTTACAAACCAAATGATCTACCAATAAAGAATACAGTTAAAAATAATAGTAAAATTTTAACTAATGGAAGAGAGAATCCTGTAAAGGTATATGATTCTTATTTAGAGATATAGATTATGGTTTCAGATCAAGCTAGTGCATTATTATCAAATTGTGACAATGTTAGATTAATAAACTATGGTGTTTTAGTGCCAATTAGTTCTAATAGACTAGAAACTTTTTAATGGTAAAACAAATGAATATATAGATCCTTGCCATCTCAATCTATTATCGTATAAACTACTAACCAGTATTGATAAAAAATATGAAGTGATTTGTTAGAAATCAACAAGAAAGAGATAGTCAATTGAAAAACGATCATTTAGATGCACAAAAAGATCATATGTAAATGATGGTTAAGATAAAAGATCTTCTGGGTTAATAAATGATTTAGAAAACATTATATGTGGTATAGGTTTTATGTTAATACTTAGGAGAAATGATAATGCATTATTTAGAGTTAATATTTTAGAGTTTTTTAGAGCATTATTTAGAGTTAACGCCAGGGCTGGTGAACTTGCGAATGATTGTAATAAAGAAATTAGAGATATGTCTTGGTGTGTAGCTTTTATTGATCCTAGTAATGATATTAGACTAACTGTACAGAAAGGATTAAGTAAAAAGAACAACATAGACTTTTGTTTCTATGGAAGAAAGACATTTTATAAGAATGAACCAGATGCTAATAACTTCTTTTTTCATATCGGCGTTGAGAGTGCCTTTGAAGTACCTCAATATGCTACTGTAACTTTTAAGATTAAAAATGTTAATGGGCAAACAAATGATGGTAGTATATTCAGTGATATTGATGCAACTGAGTGTTATTGTAAGATTGGTAGTATAAACTATCCTGACGATAGAATGAACACCAATTATTGTAATAAAAATTACAATGCAACAATTACAACAATACAACAATTATAATTTTAAATAGAAATTATACTGTAATACTAGATTTTACTAAACCATATATAAATCATAGAACATTTAAAAAAGTTATGATATATATATATATATATATATATATATATAGATATATATATATATATATATATATATATATATATATATATATATATATTTATACTAGATATCAAAAAAGTCATAGAGGAGCACAAGCAATAAAACTTTATTTCAAATTTGCTCCTGCTGTTGCTGATATTGTATGTCATGCATTAGTGCTAACGAGAAAAATTATCAGTGTTATTAGTGATAGTAGCAAGATGATTGATATAGTATCTTAGTTATGGTTATAGTTATGACTAAGGCTCTAGTTATAGTTATGGTGAGAGCTAATAATCTAGTTATAGTTATGATTATGAGTAATGCCATAGACATAGTTATGGTTATGACCAATGCTCTAGTTATAGTTATAGCTAATAATCTAATTGTGGTTAATATTATATCTAAAACTCTAGTTATAGTTATAATTATAGTTAATACTCTATTTATTGATATATCTGAAACTCTAGCTATGTTTAATATTATATATAGTTAGAGATTTGATCAGATTTGTTTTATTTGCTTTAGATAGGCTTTTACTCTCAACCCTAGTCTTAGGTTTAGGCTTAGGTTGAGGCTTAGGCTTAACAATAAAAACGGTGGAATTTACACATTCTCTTGTTTTATATATAGAAATATGAGTCATTTCCAATAGTTTATTTTTAAATCACTTCGTGTTGTATGTAGACATTATAGTGGCAGCTAAAGGCATTACTGTTTCAGCTAAAGGTACTAAGATGTTAAAGGGTTCTTGTACTAAACGTAACAGAAATAAATCTATGACAATATCTGTTGCTTTATCAGCTACAAATGAATTAATTGTTTTTGCAACAACTGGAAAAGGTAAAAAAGTAGTACAAAAAGGAAGAGGTTTATATTTAAGATAAAGAAGGGTTAAGGCACAAAGAAGGGTTATTTTTAGCTGAGCTTTAACAATGACTATTAATATTTCTATATCTATATCTATTTATTTAGCTTTAGCTTTAGCATTGACTACAGCTTTGGCTTTCGTTTTAGCTTCAACTAAGACTATGGTTGTAGCCTTAGCTTTAGTCTGAGCTTTGGCTCTACCATGGCAATGACTAAGACATAATAATCACCTTTGAATAATAAAACTAGTATTATTTTTACTAAAAAGTTATTATTGCTCAATAATTATAGCTTTAGTTTAAAAAAATATTCAACTTTATTTTCCTATTTTTCTTATAGCCTTCATATACTTTAACTAATTCGTTATATTCATCATTATCTATCTCATTTTTTTTCATTGATTTAAAATAAAGTTTATTAAATTTATCACTAAACTGTTTAGCTGGAATATACATTTGAGAATACATTATAAATTTTTTCTTAGTTTGTATTAAGTGTTTTTGATAATGAACCACATATTGTAGCAGTAGCAACAGCCTCTGGTACAGAATAAGGTACTTCTATACCAGTTAAAGCAACTAATGTTGTTTTTGCTGTTGTTGCTATAGACGATAGTGCTATTTCAGTTACCTCAGCTATTTTAATATAATTTCTATAGGTGCTTAGGTTTTTATTATAGTTTTGAGTTTCAGTTAAATAGCATTTTTTAATATTATTTATAATGTTAATATTATTCAATTTATCTTTGGCTAGGATTTTGACTTTTATGTGTTGTTCATTGGTCTCTGACCACGCTATAACGCTCGTCTCTATATAACTTATCAATATAAACTTCAATGGGAAAACTATCAATATAACTATCAATAATTTCCTTACTTATATCCTCATGATCAAAATAATAATGCATTGCTAGTCCCGCTTGTTCTTTGTTGTCTACTAGTTTGCTTTCTATAACAATGCTATCATTTATTGTATTGTTGTACATTGCAAAGTATATTTTTATCATTTTCTCGAAAGCTTTGGTCAGTTTTGGTACGTCATGAGCATTATGGGACACTCATTTCTTTAAAAAATTTTGCCAATGTGTCATTGTGTGACTTGAAAAATACTATTTGTGTTTTGGTCGTACTTAAAGCCCTAATGCGGCTTTTTGCAAAGATTTATTCACCTGTGGCAGTATTTTGAATTTTGACCTTATCTGCAATTCTGAAGCTTTTGAATTCTGTTTTCAGTGCATTTCTCAATTTTATCACAAATATTGGGTTCTCAGGGTTGATTTCGTTTTCCCTGCTTTTCTGAACCACCATGCATTTTTTTTGTGTCTTTTTTTCCTCATTGGTCATGGGATCGTTTATGTTTCTTAATTTTCTTTTTTTATCAGCATTATTTGACTGGTTTGGAAGTTCGTAGGTTCAATTGCGGCTGACTTGCCAGTTGTTTTGGGGATCATATTGGTCCTGTTGTTCTCGCATTGGTGAAAATGGCGGAGATGATATCGGTTTCTGTTGTTCTACTGGATTGCAATGTTGTAGTGTTGGTTGTTGGCTTGATGAAGATGGTAATTGCATGTGAGAAGCAGCGAGGATGATTACACTTGGGATGGTTTGCTCATTTTGTGACTTTTATGGTTGAGGAACGGACGTAACTTTAAACAAAACTCAGGAAGTTTTTCGTCAAATTGGGAGTTTGGGCTACTTTAGAGATATGGTACGCAAAGATTGCGTCATTGCAATATACCATGGACGTTTAATTTTATTCAAGGAATGAACAACGCATGAACAATTCACTCCTAACCAAAGACCTGAAAGTCAAGAAAGCTACCTCTGCCTCTACAAGATTGGATCAAAAAAAAAGAAAATTTGAGTCTACTGTGCGCAGCTTGGAGCCGCAAAAGATCGGTGAAGTGAAAATTGTTGAGTGGCGGTGTTAAGAAAAATACATAACTCAGACGATATGTGGACCTAGAGAATTACATCATTAACAAAATTAGGGACCAGGCGTATAACAACTAATACCTAGAAACCAGCGGACATAATCTCCATGAGACGCCTCCTTTGGTGAAATTGATGTATATCAGACGCTTATGTCCCAACTTAGCTAGACGAAACTGCAAATGAGGTATCCATACGAACACTTCAAAGCAGTTTTTCAAGAACAGCAACAGGCTTTCTCAGGCTTCATAGAAAACATCATCAATCTGCCTGAAAAAGTGTTTGAAGGAATCATCGAGGGAAACTGGGTCGGGATGGTCTTTCACGAAAATGTCTCGGTATGCAAAAAAACAATGAGCTCATCGGAGAAAAAATGATCACAGTTGAAAAACGAAGAAGACGAAAAATTAATGTAAAGCAATGCAACTCAAAACCAAATTCACTCGATGGTTGTTTTAGTTACTGTATCTCTAAGGAAGTAAGAAAACCCAATTCTAAACCCGGAGAGAAAGCTCAAAACGTGAAACCAGCATCAGATGTGACACAACTTGAAACTTTTTTGGCTTAGCAAATTTTTATATCTGAGAAGAAAAAGATGTTAGCTTTGCACGAGAGGCTATCCTTTGTCCCAAACGTCAAATTATAATGCAAAAATAAACAATTAAAAGGTTTTTTAAATATCAAAAATAAGTTACGTGCTAATTTACTGGTCCACTTTGATATCAAAAAAGAGAAAGCAAGCTTGACAATCGGAAAACACAGCGGCAAAAGTGGTAACAGGGTCTTTTCAAAAGAAAGACATTTTGAATGTACATCTGCTGGAAATTTTCTTACGCTGAAAAGAATTACTCCAATCCAAAGGCCACTTGCCAATCTTTTCGTGGCCACAAGGTTGAAAAATTACTGCTCGGAAGCCGGTTCTCTCTGGAGATTGAACACAAATCCCTCGACTTGCGCCAGACAAATAAATCTTCAAAACAGCATTAGGTAGAATCAAGAGATCAACAAGAGTGATGAAGAGACTCGACAAGGAATTGAAGTACACATCTCGAGAGAAAATTCTCAATGATGATTCCTGAGCAAACCTTCACAAAGATCGAAATTGCTAAGCTTCTAATAACTAATATTTCATACAGTCCGAGTTTATTCAGGTAAAAATAAAAACTGAGCATCAATCAATTTGACTACTCCAAGATGTGCCGGTAGGAATAAAGATCCTCAACCGAAAATAGTGCTTCGAAACAGATAAAAATAATTAAACAACAGAAAAAATGCTATTAATAATCTATTAGAGAAATATCATTAGTGGTCATTCAAACAAGACTCAGATTTGTTGTATTGAGAAACATCACAAGTTCCACTGGGAAAAAACAGCAAAAATGAAAATCCGAATAAAGGCATGCAGGCATCAGTTTCGATAAATATTTTGTGTTAGATGGTTTATAAAATGCGAACAAAACAGGCCTAGGTGAGGAAATTCAGCTTGAAGTTGACCAGAAGCAGAACTTTGGGAAATACTTCATCTAGACCAGGTCTATGTAAAAATTAATGACCAATCTTGGTAATTGTAAAACAAGATCCGATTGATTGGTATAAAGCTTTCGCTGTTCGGAATGGAAATTCAAAAATAATAAACTTGTACTTAGATCACGTCTTTGTCAAATTTAACGTAGAAAAAATTTTAAATTTACAAAATGTAATGGTCTTGAGGATTTGGCAGCAAATTAAAACAATACTTTTAATCACTGGATACGTAGAGCACACGGAGTTAAGGAGTAAACAGTTCAAAAACAAAAAAGAAGACCTGATCATGGATTTCAAATCATGAGAGTGTGTCATTTGAAGTTTTTTATAGTGACCCCTCGAAGAAACACCAAAATACCTCAAAAAGAATGTGCAGAAATTCTGTAAATCTTCTACTGAAAAGTAAAGTGAGATTTTCTGTGGTCACAAGTTCTGATTTTTTGTGAATCAGTCCTCCTCAAAGTGACAAGCAGTTCACCAAATGATCCAGCTAATTTCACAATCCACAAAAAAATGATCACCTCTTTCATTCAACTGCGGAGTTCGGACGAGACGGTGGTTGTTGGTATGTATGTCATAGCATGAGAAGTTACCAAAAACTATTGAAAACTGATTTGCTGACCGAAGAAAACACTTTATCTTGCATTGAAAATGACTTAAAACAACAGTAAGAACAATCGGGCCACCACAAAAAAATTAAAAATAAAGGAGTTTGATGAAAACTTTCATTTCTCAGCAATCAAAATCCTCGTTTTTATCTCCACTTCCTATTTCCACGTGATCAAAAAAAATCTGTATTTGAAATCAAACACTACGAAATATTACAACAAAACGGAGTGTTATATATCATCTTTTTCAACTTCCGCATTTCGTATTGTTCTTCATCAATGAGTTGTTCTACTTTGCGTTCATCTGGTGAAAAACAATATATAAAAAAGATAGCAATAACTCTATTCATCAGATGACAATGATTGGAACAATGTGCCTTGTGTTTCAACGTGTAAACAATTTAACACAGAGGACATAAATAGACAAATAGGATGAGTTCTGATTCCAGAAGCGGTAATTGATCAGGGTCGCCTAGATTAATGAACGCAAAAGCATCCCCTGCGCCTGGAAACAGTGACTGTAACTTCGCAAAGCAAATTGCTTGTGTGTTTTTTGAAAGTTGCCGATATTCATCAAAGGAGCGGTTGCGAGAGAAATGAATGACATCCCAACTTCTGCGTGGCTATTGTAGTGGAGGCAATACTTCCGTTAATCGGCCTCCACATCGAATATGTACGCTCTCTTTTTAGCCATATTAATGGGAAACGCAGATGACACCGACCAAAAGACAGCTACATCAAATGCAGCAAGTTTGACTGTTTCCATGTGGGGCCAAGGATGTCTCTTGGGCATTATTGAATTTCCGAGATAGGATATTTTTCAACTACTAGTAAAAAGTTCGCCGATGAGCTAACAGATACTGTTGTATATCGAGTCTAGTCGTGTCTGAGTTTTGGTGGTTGTCAACCCTGACACACACTGGCATGATTTTAATAAATGTTTAGATCTCTAACTCTTCAAAATGTGTATTTATTTTAAGTTCCCCAATCCGAGACACCAAATCTATTTTTTGAGGTAGTTCTATACCCCAGAGGTGTCATCTAAAAAAAAAAAAACACTGAATTTCCAAATGAGTATAAACAGGTCAAGGAGCCTAAACATAACACAGATGGCAGCGTAAAGATATAACATAAGTAATAAATAACAGGTAAAAGATTTTCTTCTCCAGGTAGAAGAAACAAATTATACAAACTCAAAAATGAAGCGTTATTTAAATTTAAAAGCTTTCCAAGAAACATTGCCGACAATGTTTCCCATTGGGTCCTTCTGAAATTGTTGGAAAAAGTAGTTCTTGAAGACTTTTTTAACCCGCCTGTTTGATTCATTCCCTTTTAAGTATTTTTCAAGACAATTATTAATTGATAAGCCTTTTCGGATAATACTTTTGTCCAACCATGATGTTTTTGACCTCTCTTCAAGAAAAATAGTTTTCGTCCTTGAATGTCTGTAGAACTTATAGGTTGGCAAGCTAAGTCCTGTTATTCTTCGGAAGGCAGGCTTCTTAAATGTCAAGAGTTGATTGACATACATTGCTGTTCTGTATTCAAGTAGTTGTTTAATTGGCAGTATATAGTTATCTAGTTTGATACTAAGTGATGAACTGTTAAATCGTTGAACATAACAAGCTTTAACTGCCCAATTGAGTTGCTTTTCTAAGGTTGTCAGAAGATTTTTTGAAATTGACGAAAGCAAAACAGCTGAGTACTGGAGATGACTAATAACAAGAGAATTCAGTAGGATTTTGCGCAAATGGTATGGTACT
The DNA here is from genome assembly GCF_964194025.1 of Convolutriloba macropyga. Taxonomy (NCBI): domain Eukaryota; kingdom Metazoa; phylum Xenacoelomorpha; order Acoela; family Convolutidae; genus Convolutriloba; species Convolutriloba macropyga. Next base: position 15,791,071 of record NC_134471.1, on the reverse strand, counting down.
ACGTTTCTCAGGACGTAAAGTGTTTTTATTCCTTGCGCCATCTTGCTGAGTATTTGTTTAACTTGTTGTTGGTACATCAATTTTTTGTCCAAAATTACTCCGAGATATTTCACATTCTCAACTTCTTTTATTATATGGTTGTCAACTTTAATAGACTCTGCTGCGGAAGAAGTGCCAAAGACAATGAACTCAGTTTTTTCTGAATTCAGTTTTAAAGAATGGTATGAAAAATAGTCAACAAGCGAAGAAATTGATTTCTCTAAATGCAGCTTGCAATCAGTAATTTTTTTGCCGAAAGTATAAACAACTGCATCATCAGCGTATTGGATTAAACTGCAGTTGATGAAATTTGGTAGATCATTTACATATAGGTTGAATAGGAGTGGTCCTAAAACTGTGCCTTGTGGAACTCCTTGCCTAACCTCCAGCCAGTCAGATTCAGCTTCTGGTATCACTACTCTTTGATGTCGGTTAGTGAGGTAACTCTTAATGAAAAGGATAGCCGAAGAAGAGAAACCAAGGTGTTTAAGTTTTTCTAGTAAAACTGAGTGGTCGATTGAATCAAAAGCTTTTGACAAATCTAAAAACGCCGCAGTGACCACTTTTTTTTCATCAAGTTTCTGTCTTACAGTTTCTGTCAGATATACAAGAGCATCAATTGTTGAAAATTTTTTCCTGAATCCAAACTGTGTTTTGGATAGGAGGTTGTATTTTGATAGGTGTTCCTCTATTTGATCTTTGATTAAAATCTCAAGAACTTTTGACAAAGCAGGCGTTATAGAAATAGGCCTATAATTCAGCGGGTTTTCAGTGTCTCCTTTTTTGTGGATAGGTGTAATATTTGCCAATTTCAGTAGAGAAGGAAATTTGTTTTGTTTAAGAAATCCGTTGAAGAGAAAACATAACGGCTCTGCTAAAATATGAGCACCATCTTTTAATGCCCAAGCCGGAATAGTTGAAGGACCCAATGGTTTGTTTTTATTGAGGTTGTTGAGAGCTTTACGACACTCAAATGCGGTAAAGAAACGAAACGAGAACAAATTAGGGTTGATCTGCTGAAAGTTTTGTTTAATGGTTGGTTTATTTAAAAGAAATTCACCAAGTTTACTAAATTTATAGTTAAGCAAATTCGCTATTTTTTTGCTGTCGGTTATTACATCCTCAAAGCAGTTTTTCAAAGAGAGAATTTTAGTTCCTGTTCTAGATTTATTTCTGACTTCGTTGATCAGATTCCATTGTTTCCTGGAGCTGTTAGCAGACTCAATCAATTGTGTTTGGAAGCGTTCATAATCTTTCAGATACTCTTTACTCGTCAGATTTTTTAGTTTTAGGAAATTATCAAAATTTTCTGATAGTAGAAATTCGTTCCTCTTTTTATTGAGGCATTTTGTTGCGTTTGAGACAAACTTATCTGCAAGTGAAAAATTAGGTTTGTTGTTCCGTATAAAAATTTTTCTGATTGGTGCATGTAATCTGATTACATTTGCAATCAGACTTTCAAAACGTGAGAACATTTCTTCGATATCATTAGATTCATAGATGAGGCTCCAGTTAATGTAATTTAAAGAATTTCTGAATTTGTGGGGATCATAATTACGCTTATCAAATATCAGTTTCCTGAGTGGTTTTTGTTTTTGAGTCAGCGTGAAATCAGTGAATAGAATTTGTGCAAGATGATCGCTTTTGATAGGAGAGTCGAATACATAATAGTATTTCCCTCTCAGCCCATTATCAGTTATGATATAATCTAATAAACTGCAGCTACCGTTCTGGTGCCTGGTTGCAGTTCTTGAATTCATCAAGTGCAAGTCGTAAGGTAGAATAATTGTATCCAGTTTCTGTTTTTCTTTGTTGTTCAAGTAATTAATGTTGTAATCTCCTATTAGGCATATTGATTTATTTTCAGTGGAAGCCTTATCGATGCATAAAGCCAATTCATCCAAAAACTGTGAACAAAATTGTTTATTTGGATTGTAAGAAATATTAATCAAGATACTTTTGTGAGAGGATAATTTGCATTCAACCCATAAACTTTCAAAAATTTTGGACATGTTGTTAAGGTCTTTCCTGATTTTCGAATTGCAAAATTTGGGTACTAATAATAACAATCCTCCTCCTTTTTTATCCTGTCGATCACATCTGTGGATATCAAACTGATAGGGATTAGGGTTATGAAAAATATTACTATCAATACTGGTCAACCAGGTTTCTGTTAAACCGTAAATACAATTTGGACCGATGTCATTGAGTAAACTCTTCAACTGTAGCTGTTTTTTCTGGATACTTTGACAGTTAGCATGCACAATTTTCAGCTGCATGGGCCATTTTTTACATTTTGTGTGTATACTATTTAAGGTTTCCAAAGGCCCTGGGTTTCTTTCAACAACATCCCCGTGAATTAACATAAGTATGTGAACATATAGAAGGAAAAAGAGCCCAGATGAGAAAAAACATACAAAGCCGAAAACTTTCAGCAGGTCAACTTTTATCAAACACAAATCAAGTTTTTTTAATTTAGAATTGTAAGTGAGGCTCAGTGGCGTGGGAAAGTTTAAAACCACTGTTTGCCTCGTCAAAAAATAATAACATAAATTTATCAGAATTACAGCTTTCAACATTATACTCAGTTATTGATGTCAAACCGCTCGTGCCTAATGAATCAAACAAACTATCAAAATGTTTCCATTTATTTCATCTAAAAGTCAAGGTTTGACCACAGTTAATATGGATGATAGCGATTAAATGATAGGTTGTTGTTTGGAGGCTGTGAAAAGTAGCGTTGCTGATAATTAGAGAATTTATTTTGCATTTTATAAGAAGCGTTAGATGTTACTTTACTAAAGTCAATAACCCCATTTGAGGTTTTTAATAGGTATCCCAGCAGTATGTTTTTCAGGAATGGTATTCCCAACTTATAATTTAAATGCACATTGTCATGGTACAATTGGTTGAAATGTGTGATGCGTGGATTGTATGTTGAAACACTTCGAATAATATCATTTAGCTTAAGCACTACAATTGCATTATCAACATTCCCATAAGTATTATTTAGCAAATCATTAAAGACTGCAATTTTTTCATTTTTATCACTGTTTATAGGTATCTCCCTAAAAGGAGGAATTTCACACAGCACCATTGAATCGGGAGTAAATTTTTCCATGCATTTATCAACCAGTTTTTGATAGTCCGCAAACAAATCTTTACCATTTTTGGAAGATTTTGAAACGCTATTAGTCCCATCCTGCAAAATTAGGGTTTTTAGTTTTTTTGATTCATACTTGTCAACAACTTTTAATTTTTCAAGCGTCGTGGAACCCCGGTATGCATGAATTGCAACGTCCAGTGGAATACTTGCATCATCATACAGCTTTGCTATTATGCTACTACCCAAAACACAATTCTCCTGCAAAGTCGTGAAATCATTTTTTTTGAAATCTCTGACCTGTTCCTGGAACAAACCAAAACCATTGGGGGATGATGCTGACTGTTTCTCAGAGTTGTTGCCTTGTTCTCCTCCAAGGCAGGGATGAGCATCAATTTTCGTTTTGAGTCCCGTTAACACTTGTTCAATAAATAAATCTTTTCGATGTAATTTATTAGACAAATCAACATAAAGTTTGTAGGAAGTATCTTTATTTAGCTGTTTCCATTCATCAAGAGTTAGCAGGTTGGGAACTTGACAGCTGCTATCTATATTCATTGCTTTAATCTTCACAAGAAATGTTTTATGTAAAGGAAACTGAGAGAATTTGTTCAATTCAATGTGCACGAAACGATTTTGTGTATTCAAAAAAAGAGCATTTAAAGGTCAACTGTTTGAATCAACTGCAATCTGAGGCCCCAGAGCTGAAATTGGGGAGCAAGCAGCCATGCTCCAGCTTGTCAAACAGACAGTGAGAAGTCGAGTGTATTGTCGTTCAGAATCGAAAGTCGTTGTGAGACATCAAAGCATTCCGTTATCACGAGCATCTTTTATTGTCTTCTGAACAAAGTTTGTTGATACTAAGCTGGCGTAAAACTCCGGGAAACTGTTTCATTTTTGAGCTGTGTTTGGTTATCATTGAAATAAATTTTTCGGAGAAAACAGCAGAAACATCGTAAGATGGCTTAGCTGGTCCTGGCATAGGAAAGCTTGATAGGGTATGGTTAATTTGAGTATGGTTGATTGACTCCAAGATTTTTTTGGAAAAACAGAACCATGGAGGTCTCGAGTTATTAGTTATAAAATCTTTTTTCATGCTTGATGGGCAGTTTGGCATCGCAGGGAATTCAACGGTTTGGGCCCCAATGCAGTGGACTGAGATACTTAGGGCCCACTGCGGGTCATCGAGAGAGTCAAATTCATCAAGAAATACGATTGTTCCACCCATCTTTTGGTAAAATCCAAACGAACTCTCGGGATCTCATTGTAGCTCCAGGTACCTCATGACACATGATAATCTTTCATTTTATTCTTTCATCAATTCTGCCTAAATCCATTGTAGACAACAATTCTCACTTGTCGGCCTTGTGGTAGAGGCCGCAATAGGGCCCGAGTTCGCATTATAGATTCTACAATTTAATTAGACCGTCTTCTCAGCCTAGCAGGACATCGTTTTCTATGTACGAGGAATTTTGATTTAGATTTGACATCAATTCATAAACTTTCTCCTTAATGGAGAAGAGAGTCGGAGAAGAAAACAGTGGAACAATTTAACAGCCTTGGAGGTTTCTACATTCATTTCGTGATGATAACAAATTTCTCACAAAAAAACTGGCTGTATTGCAAATGGAAGACAAGCATTGAGTTACCAACGTCTTTCAGCATTTCGCTGCGTTTTATCGAATTGAATGCATTGCCTAAATCAATTTCCTAAACGTATGGGGATATTGACGATGTGATCACTTTTTCATAAGAACACATAGAAGAATGTATGAGGGCTTTAGCTCCACGTTTTTCAGGAAAATCTTTTTGCTGGCGTTTGAAAAGGACTATTATTTCTGACTTTCGTTTCACATTCGGCTATCAGCCTCCTCAAGTCTTTCAGATAGAGATGCACTGCGTGGTGCTTTTGAAACAAATTCGGAAAGTTCTCGAGGGGTCCTGTGTTTTCTGGCTCAGGTAGTACTCTCAAAGAATTTTCCGATCGGTCTCATGCGTTACACTGCACCGCATACAAACAAAAATTGAGTAACAAAATTGGATGACCAGCCACTGTAGATTCGGAATACGAGAATAACTGTTCTCTGACTTTTTCTTCTTCAAAATGAAACATTGTGATGAAACATTATGAACTACACTAGGCTTTCCTTCACTGGACTGTTTTTTTAGAGCATTAAGATTTTCCTTGTTGACTAGTGCAAAAACCTATGAAGGTTTTGTACGCTTGATAAACTTTTCAAAACTGGTATCATTCTATCGTTTTGACTTCTCCATAGTGTTGTGACTTAATCTCTGTAAAATAACATGATAAAAAATTTTAAAAAAGATGGCATGTGCAAGTCTGTGCGTATCACGGAATTTTCCAACATGCCTCTCAAAAACGCAAAAACAATGTTTAAGTTCTGTCGGAGAAAACGTTGGGTGTATCCGAAAGCAATTTTTTGCATTAGAGAAAGTTTCTTGTGCTGTTTGAACCAAAAACATGCCGGCCTCTTAAAACAGACAAAAAACAATAACTTCTCAGTCTAGAAGGATAGGCGTAGCACACTTTGAAACACTAAGAGACAAAAAAAATAATACAAACGGACACACACCGTAGAGATTATACAAATTCACCGACACCAAGAAAAAATTTTCCAAAATTTTCTTCGTGACAATTGGTCAAGACTCAAGGTTCGCAACTGTTAATTTAGGTCTTCTGTTTCTTTTTCTTTTTTAAAGGCTAGATGTGCACTTTTTGAGGCAGCTCTTTTGGTGAGTTAAATTTTGATTTTAATGATTGAAATATTTTTTTATCATTTTCTCGAAAGCTTTGGTCAGTTTTGGTACGTCATGAGCATCATGGGACACTCATTTATTTAAAAAATTTTGCCAATGTGTCATTGTGTGACTTTAAAAAAAATTATTTGGTTTTTGGTCGTACTTAATGCCCCAATTTGTAGCAAATAAAATGCAATTTTTCTAAATATTTACGATTGCTGACGGTTTTTGCGCTCCAGCTGTTCTTTTAGCCAACATTTAAGGATCCACAGCTCTCAGAGTAGCTATCTTTCTCTCTATTACAAAAACACACCCCACATATTACAATACGCACATATATATTTACGCCCACACGATCGCGCGCGCACATACAAAGAAAAGTTTCAATGATTTTACTATTGCATCTTCCCTTTACTCAATTGTCATCGCTCCTCGTCTAAGTTATTCTATCTTGGAAAAATTAAGTTTGGGCTTCCTTAAGCAATTGTCTCGGTACTGCTAAAACTGGCATCGGAAATTGAAGTGAACACTTTGAGATTTCTGCAAGTTTTCATTTTTGAGGGTTCTTGAGCATAAAGGGTTAGTTGTTTTTCTTAAAATCTACGAAAATAGAAAAATCGGACTTTTGGTTTGCGTAATTTTGAAGATTCAATTTTAATATATTAATAATAAAATTTATTAGTTTTTCTGATAGTTTTTGCCTGAGCAAAAAATCACAGAAGTGTTCAACGGGATTTGATAAAATACGCTTTTGGCAATTGACAAATATAAGCAGCAATTTATTCCAAATATTAGTTTTTTGTCATATTTTCCGAAAGTTTTTGCATTCTGCCTCCTCTTGTGACTATTATTTAAAGGAACTCAATTCATCGCACTACCTCGCTCTTTCTTCTGTCTCATACGCATTCATACCACACAGATTTCACTCACGTGGACACACATACGTACACCCACACAAACTCAATCACACACTCACCACACTCTATCACTCTCTTTCACACACAAACACAGACACATACAAAAGCCTACAAAGACAAAGCTCGCAAAAAGCTCGTCACAATTTTTTTAAAGATTTTCTTTTTGGCATCTGATGTTAATAACGCATCAATACAATTCAATTAGGTCCTTAAAATAATTAATCCAAATTTTCTGAGAAAAAAATTAACATTGATTTTTTTTTGAAATTTTTGGTCAAATGATTAAAATTGTTAGTTATTAAGGGTTCAAACTCTAAAAAATTAATGGTTACAAATCTCCATTTAACCTAACTTTTTCACTTAAAATTTGTTCAAAGTCTAAAGAACTACTGGTTACAATTCTTTTTTTAATCTAACTAACTTTACAACAAGTCGCCCAGCAATGTTTTTTGTTTCTTTTGATTTTTTCCTTCGAAATTTCAGAGCGTCCTCCTTTCTTATATAATTTCTTATATAATTCAAAACCAGATCATGAGGGCTACAAAATGGTGTTTTCTCCTTTTTCCATACGGTGCGTAAACCAAAAGTGCAAAACTGACAGGTGAAATAAGCCAGCCTTGCATTTATATTCCCCCGTTTTGAAAAAATTGTTGGAACAATAATCGCTGCTTTGACTGAAGGATTAATAGCGGTCAGACAAAATTTGTCGATAATAAGCCGTTTTTTGAGCTATTTGTTGGTGACTGCCCTAAACATTACCGATGTGCTTGCTCTAAGCTTTCTTGTTTTTCTAAATTATGTTTTTTATAACCCAGACTTATCTAAAATAAAGTTCACTTATCAATGAAACTTGAGTGCTGGGTCTTGCATAGGTTCTACCTGCCGGTTCTCTCCAAGTTGCACAAGTATCATGGAATCAGCATATTGTGGCTGCTTCATGTAGATATCATTGCGTTGAAAAGAACAAATTTACTTTCGGTCGGTTCAAAGTGGCATCTGGTAAATGCGAGTGTCTTCAACTGCAAACCACAGAGAGGGGAGAAAAACTTATGGACGCCGCCAAAAATATAGAGAGTGTCTACTTCTATCAGAGTTAGTTCTTGAAAACAATTTTTGGATCTATTCTGTTTTACCCCCCCCCCCCCCACCAGCTTAGTGGGCTTATATCTTTTACGTGCTAATTTTTTACATAGAAACGTGCTATATAACAA
>NC_134471.1:15658041-15778041 GCF_964194025.1 Convolutriloba macropyga | reverse complement strand
TTCGATCCATTTTGATCGCTTTTTTGGAATCTTGGTTAAGTTTTGATAAATGGGCAGCTAAATATTTGCTTATTTGATCAAACAAAAACATAATAATTTTAGGAAAAATTTAACCAATTTTTTTCATTTTTTTCTATTTAAATTTTTTATGAAAATTTACCAATCAGAATAGAGTATTTTGAAAACTGATATAAATACGCACAGAAATTGTTCGAATTTACGTAGAAAGGTCAGAAAAAGTTCGTTTAACCTAGATAAATAGTACCCCAAAAGTTATTTAAAAAGGTGATTTTTTGCATAGAATTTTTAGGTTTTTTAGATGATCGTTGACCAATTATGAGCCAATTGTGGCGTGAATAACATCAGAACAAAAACCGGTAAATGAACATCAAAAGGCATTGCCATCTGAATCTCACTTGTCCCAATGCTTATACGTTGCTTCTAAATGCAAAACACAACGGATTGACTGTATGGAACCATATATGGTTCATGGATATGGTCCCCAAGAAAGATCAACCCGGGATGTTCTAAAATGTGGAATTTAGTCACACTGATAGCTAGAATGGCTGACAAAATATACCAATATTGCGTCATAAATTTCCCCGATTGACGTAGGTTTTGTCGACGAAGAAAAAACACGGTGACCCGAAACGGATAGCAGTGACGAAATATGGAATCATTTAAAAGAATAACTGTTTAGTCTGTATCATACTTCTCCGATTTTTCTCAGCGAAAAAACCGTTGACCAGATCAATTTCGAACGCAATCTTCGATCGATTTCACGTTTGTTGGAGAAGAATTTAGCGTACGAAAAATTAATGCAAGGATATGATCATACGTTCAGTGCCTTTTGGGATATAGAGCAGAATAGGTCCTGAGTTCGTAGCTGCTTTGTAGTAGTTTTGCATTTGGTTTCTTTCAGTGGTTCAGAAGTTAGTTTCTTATACTTGGACGGGGGCGGATTCCGGTACCACCGATCTTGTCTACTTCAATGCCCATAGGAACAACGGCCAGGTGTGTGAAATAGGAGCTCCAACAAAAGGTGGCTCAACTCGACTGCCTGGATGGTAATTTTTTTTGTCACTTATGATTTATTGTCTCCCACAATCTCTCCGCCTAAGCCGGGTTGGCTCTGCATACTCACGTACCCATGCGAACGTGATTGTATGTTCAGTATGGCTCTACGTAATTAGATTTCAAACACACATACACATACAAACACACTTATATATATACACACACACGCTCACACGCAAACACACAAACAAACACACACACTGTTAGCATCACTTCAAATCAGCTACAAAAGCCATCAGATAGCAAGAAATAACGTTTGAAACTGAAAAACTTAGAATTCGTCAAATCTCAAAAATGGTCAAAACTAAAAATTTTTACAAGTTGGGACCGAAAATCTGTACACCCCCCCCCCGATTTTTGGAAGGCAAAACCTGAGCAAACCGAGGTTATGACACACGGTTACGGTTAACTCTAAACTACTCATGGACCCAACGAACGTTTTTGCATCAGACTCACAAGTGTGGCTCTTAGCACTTATATGGTGCAAAATTGGCATTTTTCGGTATTTTGTCATTTATTGTTAAATTTCTTGAGTTGTTTATTTTATTATAGTTTAGGTGATCATTAAAGGTCAAATACCGTACATTCGAAGCATTAAAAGCCACTTTATAACATCCGTGCTTATGTCAATTAAACAAAATATTGCAGTAATTTGACATTTACTATGTAAACAAGGACCTAAATCATTTTCTTGATTAACCAATCAGAAACAAGTAGCGATGATTTTTTATTTGATAAATATCTGATTATTTACTCTAACCGAATTGTTTGATTAGTGAAACCGAATTATATTTAGAGCCATTAGAAACTGTTACCAAGAGCAGTTGGCTCTCAGATAGACTAAAATTTGACTCCTTAACAACTTTAGTCTTCTTTGCTAAGTTTTGCTAGATCTTTAGATCTTGCCAGTTTTAAGTTAGTTGAGTTTACTTGACGAGAAGTTAGCAACATTACTAACAATGGTTGAAGCCTTACAAACATCAGCACGAGATTGAACATAGACTATCATCAAGAATTTTCTTAACTTCAATCAACAAAATTAAAGTTACAGTCTTTTAATACGTCCGAATGACTAATTGTTTCTGCGGGATTGTTAGTCAATCAAACCCTGTGAAGAACCAGGCTGGTGTAAGGCGTAAATATCGAGAAACAGGCTGTGATATATCGGTTCCGCTGAGATTCTTGAGCAGCCGCAAAACACACACATGCACACACAGGCACGCACGAACACACATTCACTCACTCACATACACTATGGGCGTCTGAGTAAAACAGTAGGCCGATATGTTCCTGAATTCATTTTTTTGCTATGAACAACGTTAACTTTCGAAAATGCAAACGTGATAGAATTGGTAACGTTCAAATAAACAAGTTAGGTTTCGACGGCAAGGTTTTGTTAATGCTCTTTTACCCATTTTCTGTTTGATGCAATTGACGTCAAAATTGGCTAATAATTGATCAACAATAATCTGGAAATCCTAAAAACATTAAGCCCAGACCTTCTAAACTGACTCATGATGTGGCTACAATTGTTTAAATTTAATTATCCGAACTTTCTCAGACTTTTCTTCGTAAATTGGACGCAATTCTATACGCCTTTCAATACGCTTTTCAAATTGTACTCGATTTTGATTGGTTGATATTGTCACGCATAATATTTCGGAAGAAGAGAATGCTCATTTACTTACTAACGTTATAAGGCCCAAAAGAATAAGCTCGGAGAATACGTGCAAATTTTACATGAGGGCTGACAAGACGTGGCCGTTCGGTGGAGGTGCGCAAGACGGCGGACCGTGCAAACCCGTCGGAACCTTAACGTAGTAACCGTAAATTGATCCCTGTGAAAAGGTAGTAATTTGGGTTGGTCTCTTTTACTACCCAAAACCTCGCGGCTTAAGGTGTTACTTGGCAGGCGTCTGCCACTTAGAACGTGAATTCAGTGCCGAAGCGTACTCTTTGATACAACGTGACAATATAGCATTAGGGTACGACCATGCGGGCGTACCACTTACATTGATCAAATTCATTAATGCCACCACAGTTAAAAGAGTTGACGGAATTCTGTTTGCTTGGTTACCAAATAAAAATAATTGGGTTTTAATACGCCTAGATTTGACGGGCTGGAGTTTACGGCCATTAATGGGCATGCGTTATGAGCGTGTTCCCAAGGACAAAAAGTGGTGTTCAGAAATTTGTCAGTGAGGAGACAGTTACCGAGGATAGTAAAAAGTACACGCATAAAACTACATACCAGCCTCTCCCGGATGCCGCCGTGATATGGTGCACTGGGAGGTTGAACTTCTACTTAACGCTTTCGGAGGCGAATTAAAGGCAAAGTTGTTCTTATTTGATATTTCAATACACTCACCGTGCTATTTATGCGCTCCAACGAAGTTAGCGCCAGTATTATACCAAAATCAAGCTAAGCGATCTTCGAACAGAGGCACTGCTCCACTACCATTAGGCGAGAAAAATTGTCCAAAGACGTGACGATTTCTACATGAACAGCACGACTTCTCAAACAAGTGAAGAAGAATCCCCATTTCCATTCGATTGTCCGACGAACGGTGATGTAAAATGAGCCAAAAAGGGAAGCGTTGGTAACAAGAGGCGGCTGCAATGCGAGACCTTCTCCTGGGAGGTCAGCCACGATGAGTTAAATAGTGGCAGCGCGGAACTTTTACACGTAACGCAACTAAATTCAAATGAACACAGTGAGGATCGTAGTGTACTTATGACGTAGCGTTCTTGGTTAACTGACATGATATAAATTATATCCTGACGGTGAATTTCAACGTGGATATTACAAAGAACCCTCATCACAGACATATTAAGCGTCTAGATCGATAGAATATATTGCATCGAAGTCAACATTGAACAAACAACGCTATTGTGCTCCAAGATCTCACATATACTGTTTTCACTAGATATGGAGAGCGTGCCTGCAAAGTTAAGCCATAGCAAGACAGTAGTGCTGATGGTTGACATGAAAACCTTGTTGACTTGCTCGACATCGTTTCTCTGGCCATTATTAATGATTATGGTTTCAAGTATTTCTTACGCGCGAACATCTAATGCGAATCTTGTTTGTAAGCGCCATACGAGTCCATATCATACCAAGATTGTATTTGACACGCCCAGGTTGGTTTTGCGTGTGTTTCGCATTGTCCAGTGTCGGCTTTGGATCGGTGTGGCCCAGGGCGACAAAGGTCTGTTCTGTCTGGCCCATACCTGAATTTGTGTCTGTTCGGTCTAAAGCCCCCTTTCTGCGACACAATTCCGTCTGGCCTGCACCTGACTTGGGTCGAGGACTTCATCTGGGTATAAAGCGCTATAGGTTTGAAGAGCACAGGCAGAAGATCCAAAACAATTATTTCACCCAAAAAATTTGAGAGGAGAAGTTATGCAGGTTATATAGTGAATAAATTTCAGGATAGAGGATGCTTCTCAACGTCAGAGACTGTATTTGACTACATGACGTTTAATTGATTTAAATACAGTGAAATCTTTAAAGAACATGGACTTATTTAACCATCTGTTAATGTTTCCTGAAGGCAATCGAAAATAAATCTTTTGCACAGATAGCTTTGGCTTTGTAGCGTTGAAGTGCCCAAAGAACGTCAATTGAGGGATTTTGGTTTTAGCTTGCATTTTTGATGTGCTCTATAGGATCAATTCTTATGGAACTTTATTTGATTTGTCCCTAAATTGGATCTTTTTTAGTGCCTCTTAATTAAAAATTAGATATTGTTTATGGATTTATAAGCAATTTTTAAAAATTATTCCCAAATAAGAGGTTAAGACCATGACAATTCCTTGAATGATAATTGCATTCTAAAGACAATAAAACGCTAGCATATACAGATAAGATTTTTGAACTAATCTAAAAAAAGTGGTTATGAGCTCAGACAAAACTTGAGTAACCCGTATCGAGAAGTTTTCCGTAAATGCGACGAAATTTCTCGAATAATCTCAAAAGCGCCAGACCCTGTTGACATGCTCGACATGTTTTCTCTGGCCATTATGAATGATTGTTGTTCCAAGTAGTTCTTACGCGCGAACATCCGATGCGGATCTTGAGTCAACTTGTTTGTACGCGCCATACGAGTCCATATCATACCAAGATTGTGTTTGACACGCCCAGGTTGATTTTGGGTGTGTTTTGTATGGCCCAGTGTCGGCTTTGGATCGGTGTGGCCCAGGGTGACCAAGGTCTGTTCGGTCTGGCCCATATCTGAATTTGTGTCTGTTCGGTCTGAAGCCCCCTGTCTGCGACCCAAGTCCGTCTGGCCTGTACCTGTCTTGGGTCGAGGACTTCATCCGGATATATAGCGCTATAGGTTTGGGGAGCACAAGCAGAAGATCCAAAACAATTATTTCACCTAAAAAAATTAAGAGGAGAAATTTATAGTGGATAAGTTTTAGGAGAGATGTCTTTCACATGTATGCACCATGTCCTGGAGTGTGTTTCCCAACTTCAGAGACTGTGTTTGACTACATGACTGTTCGACTTGATGGAACCGACCCATGGCAACTTCGTAACGTCAGTAAACGTTATAAATTTGAACTAGCATATATTTGTTAACTGTTAACTGTTTTCTCCTACAAAGTCTTTGATTGTGCGAAACAACAGAGTTAAAAAATGTTTTATAAGTTAAAAAAAGTTTTATAACAGATGGGTTTAAAATAGGGCGTAAAATAGTTATATACCTGTAAATTAACCGTTTTTACATTACCCATGTTTTTTACAATCCAAGAATTGGATTGTATTGGTGCTCTGTCTTTTTTACAATTCAAAGAATTTGAATTGTATTGGGGCGCTGTGTTTTTTTGTAAGATGTGTTCACACATTTTTCAATCACTTTGATCTTTCAAAACGGGATAAACAGGTAGAGCCCAGCGGGCATTAAGTTTCATTAGAGGCCCAATGTGGACGTTAGTAGTCCCTCGAGTGATTAGGTGCAGCTGCTGCGATGGCCTCAATTTAAGGTTAAAAGGTCATTTTTAGGAGTTTTTGGGCTCAAAATGGTGCAATTTTTCATGTTTTTCTGTGATTTTTTTTAGTTTTTTGTTTGATTAGTTTTAGGTTGAAGTTTTTAAAAGTTGATGGAGGCCTTTTGCGAGACAAAATTACTCCTTGTGACCACTTTATGAGCTATATGTTTTGATACTACAAACACGCAAAAAAATACAAATTATTGCAATTTTTTTCTAGTTTTTTTTATAATTTTTGACATTTTTAAAAAAATTTTCCAGCTTCAGCAGCCAGGGAATCTCATATAAGGTTTGATAATGGGGCATTGTATAGTTTCTAGTAACAATGGACTGGTTTTCAATATTTTAATGTTTCGAATTTTAGCATTTTTTTGATAAAATCTGCAGTTTATTTAAGGTTTCCTAAAGTATTTGTCAATTTTTGATATTTGTCCATTCTCAGATGCCAGGAAACCTATTCCACGGTCTAAAAAAAGTTACTGCATGGTTGTTAATTTCAATGGATCTGTTTTCAACAACTTAACATTTCGCATTTTAAAAATTTTCTGATAAATTTTTCTATTTTTTAAAGTTTTTTCAAAGCATTTCTCTTTTCAATTTTTCTTGCCTAAATAACCAGATAACCTCAAAAAAGGTTATGTAGTATGTTATTAAATAACTGCTAGGGGAAATTGAATGGTTTTCAACATTTTAAAAGAAATAATTTCCATTTTTCGAAATTTGAAATTTTTTATAAAAATTATTTCCTAACGATCTTTGAACCAATTAAGTTTTTAGGGCTTCGAACAAGGTTACTGGATAGCCTCTAGAGACACAAAAATATCTTTTGATATTAATATCACAATTTTTAGCATCATTTCTTTAAAATATGCAATTGATTTCATTTTTTTAAAAAAATTTGGTCGATTTTGAGCTAATCGAAATTCAAGGGCCCATGAATTTTTTCAGGCCTTGAAGATATAATACTGCAGCAGTTTCAAAATCAAAAACTTGTTTTGCAGATGTTTTTCAAGTAGTTATATTTAAGGGGGATCCATTTTTGCCTTAGGGCTAATAGCTTCAAACTTTTATCAATGATTATATTCTTGTTTAGTTTGTTTGATTGTTTGTTTCTCAATTCTTTGAGATAATTTTGGCTATGTTTTGGCTGGCATTTTTCAATTGATCCGCTGATCATATAGAGAACTTCTACGTTTTTCATTCAATTCTTTGAATTGTATTTCAGGACTTGTCCTGCTTTGTTTTTTTATTTTCTTTTTAAGATGTTTTCACACCTTTTTTCATGACTTTGAGCTTTCAAAACGGGATGAACAGGTAAAACTAAGCTGGTATCAAGTATCATTAGAGACCCTTAGCCGTGTTTGGTAATTTTTTGAGTATTTAGAGTGATGAAGCTACTGGGAAGGCCGTAATTCAAGGTTATAAGGTCACTTTTAGGAGTTTTTGAGCAAAAATAGGTGCAATTTTTTGCATTTTTTTTGCCATTTTTCGGATTTTTTTTGTTGAATCAGTCTAAGATTGAGGTTTGTAAAATTTGATAGAGATCGTTTTCAACACGTAATTACTTTTTATGGCCATTTAAAGAGCTATATGTATTGCTACTCCAAACATAAACAAAGTATTTTATACTAATATTTACAATTTTTTCAAATTTTTTGAAAATTTTTGTCCTTTTTTGAGTGGTTTCAGCCCTAGGTGTCAAGGAAAGAACTTCCTGTTGGTTTTTATTATAGAATACTGCATAGTTTTTTGTGGTAGTGGAACGTTTTCAACATTTTAACATCACGAAATTTAGCATTTTTTTTTTGATAAAACGTGCAAAATTTTTCAGTTTTTTCGACATTCATTTTTCCTTATTCGTCTGAGGTTTAACAACAAGTTATTGCATAGTTCCTGGTAACGGAATAGTTTTCAACATTTTAACTGCAAGAATTTTAGCAATTTTTTTTTAAAAAAACTTGCAGTTTTTTTTTTCAAATTTTCTCATTTATTGTCATTGTTCAAATTTTCCAGCCCCAGAGGGTAAGAAACCTCATCTAGGGTTTGCTAAGTGTTTGCTAAAAAAAATTTATTGGCCATCGAACAGTTTTCGACATTTTAATATCACAATTTTTACCAATTTTTTGATAAAGTTTGCAATTTCTTTTTTTTAATTTTTTATAATTTTTGTCGTTTTTAATTTTCTCTAACCTGCACGGCCAAGGAATCTCCTCCAGGTTTTGATAATAAGATACTGCATAGTTTTTAGTGATAATGGTGAATGTTTTTCAAGATTTTAGAAAATACAAACTTTAGCGGTTTTCAAATTGCAATTTTTTTCTTGAATTTTCTCAAGTTTTAGTGTTTTTCTTCAGTGGCCAGGGAATCTCCTATAGGGTTTGCTAGAATGTTACTGCTTAGTTTCTAGTGAGAAAAAATAGTTTTCTTTTTTAAATATTGTAAATATCAGCATTTTTTTCAATAAAGATTGCAACTAAAATTATTGATTGGTTTTAAATTTTTTTAAATTTTTCGTCATTTTCCTGTTTAACTATTTTTACTGGCCAGCGAAACTTTTTTTCTTGTTGCAGACAGGTTACAAGAACTCCAGAGACAAAAATGGTTTTTAACAATTTTCCAGCCATATTGATCGGTAATTTTCTTTAAATTTTCACTTCTCAATTTTTTGAACCATTTGTCATATATCTCGAGTTTTTCTATATTTAAAAGCAAATTAATCTCTTTCAAGGGTTTTGCGTGAGTTAATGAGTATATTGAGTTGTGTCACACATGAATCAGTCTGAGATTGAGGTTTGTAAAAGTCGACAGAGATCTTTTTCATCACGTAATTACTTTTTATGGCCATTTAAAGAGGTATATGTATTGCTACTCCAAACATAAACAAAGTATTTTATAATAATATTTACAATTTTTTCAAATTTTTTGAAAATGTTTGTCCTTTTTTGAGTTGTTTCAGCCCTAGGTGTCATGGAACGAACTTCCTCTAGGTTTTTATTATAGGTTACTGCATAGTTTCTCGTGGTTGTGGAATTTTTTCAACATTTTAACATCACTAATTTTAGCAATTTTTTTGATAAAACTTGCAAATTTTTTCAATTTTTTTGACATTCATTTTTCATTATTCATCTGGGGTTTAACAACAGATTTATGCATAGTTCCTGGTGAAGGAATAGTTTTCAACATTTTAACTGCAAGAATTTTAGCAATTTTTTTAAAAAAATTGCAGTTTTTTTTCAAATTTTCTCATATTTTGTCATTGTTCAAATTTTCCAGCCCCAGAGGGTAAGAAACCTCATCTAGGGTTTGCTAAGTGTTTGCCAAAAAAAATTTTATTGGCTATAGAACGGTTTTCGACATTTTAATATCACAATTATTACCAATTTTTTGATAAAATTTTAGTTTCTAGTGATAATGGCGAATGTTTTTCAAGATTTTAGAAAATAAAAACTTTTGCGGTTTTCAAATTGCAATTTTTTTCTTTAATTTTCTCAAGTTTTAGTGTTTTTCTTCAGTGGCCAGGGAATCTCCTATAGGGTTTGCTAGAATGTTACTGCTTAGTTTCTAGTGGCAATAAAATAGTTTTCTTTTTTAAATATTGAAAATATCAGCATTTTTTTCAATAAAGATTGCAACTAAAATTATTGATTGGTTTTAATTTTTTGAATTTTTCGTCATTTTCCAGTTTAACTATTTTTACTGGCCAGCGAAACTTTTTTTCTTGTTGCAGACAGGTTACAAGAACTCCAGAGACAAAAATGGTTTTCAACAATTTTCCAGCCATATTGATCGGTAATTTTCTTTAAATTTTCACTTCTCAATTTTTTGAAGCATTTGTCATATATCTCGAGTTTTTCTATATTTAGTAGCAAATTAATCTCTTTCAAGGGTTTTGCGTGGGTTAATGAGTATATTGAGCTGTGTCACATATGGTCTTCAAGATAAAAGCTTCAAGATTTTTTTCGCAATGATTTTATTTTGTTTGGTATGTTTGATTCTTTTAGTTTCTCAACTTTCGAGATTTTGTCTTTTTGGCTGGGATTGTTCATTTGATCTGTTGGTCAGGTACATTAGGTCTGTTTTCCTTACAATTCTGTGGATTGTAAATCAAGTCTTGTCCTGCTATGGTTTTTTATTTTTTGTTCTCCTCAGATAAGGCGACAGTCATCAAAAACACGTTACTTTGGACTGCTGTGCTCTAGTAATCATACGCACTAGGGGCCCTCCTTATAATTACGGGCCATCCTAAAATTACGGGCGATCTTAATTTACGGGCTAAAATTACCCAGTTTAGGTCGGCCGATACCTTTGAGTCGACAGGTAGGACATTTCACACCCTACACCCTACTTTTGCCTAAACTGCGATTAACGAAAATGGCAGAACAGATTTTCCTTACGTTTATTTGATTTAAATACAGTAAAATCATTAACGGACATGGACTTATTTAACCATCTGTTAATATTTCCTGAAGGCAATCGAAAATAATTTTTTTGCACAGATAGCTTTGGCTTTGTAGCGTTGAAGTGTCCAAAGAACGTCAATTGAGGGATTTTGGTTTTAGCTTGCATTTCTGATGTGCTCTCTAGGATCAATTCTTGTGGAACTTTATTTGATTTGTCCCTAAATTGGATCTTTTTTAGTGCCTCTTAATTAAAAATTAGATATTGTTTATGGATTTGTAAGCAATTTTTAAAAATTATTCCCAAATAAGAGGTTAAGACCATGACGGAATTCCTTGAATGATAATTGCATTCTAAAGACAATAAAACGGTAGCATATACAGATAAGACTTTTGAACTAATCTCAAAAAAGTGTTATTGAGCTCACACAAAACTTGAGTAACCCGTGTCGAGAAACTTTCCTTAAATGCGACAAAATTTCTGGAGTATTCTCAAAATTAAAATGCGCTGAAACACTGTGCTGAAGTTTATGCAAGAAATGTGCAGACAAAGCGCTAAAATTATGTAAGAAATGTGCTGAAGAGGCTGTGTACTTTTAAAGTTTTAGTGCCATCTCCAAAGTTCAGCGCTTACAGCGCTTTTCATGCATATCTTCAGCGCATTCATTTCTTACAAAAACCCGCGCTGAAACGGCTTGACATCTGAACCGGGAAAAAATCAGTTTAATTATGAAATGAATATTTCTGAAGAATTCAAATAAACCAAAGATCCGAATTAAGGGGAAAAGGCTTCCGTTTGGTTTGATGACTTGAAATTAGCAAAAACCCATGTAATGTATGTTACCGTATGTGGCAACAATAGAATTAACCAAATATATGATGAAATTTCAGGATCAAATTCTGGACCAATTTCAGGGTCTTTGAAGAAATACGTTGCCATGAGCCACAGATTATCAAACTTGTGATGCTTCTCGGTAAAAAAAATGTGAATAAAAACTTTGCGCCAGAGAAAAATATGCATAGATGCTGTACAGATAGAAAGAAAAGGCTAGTGAACTTTCGTTGAATTGCTTGCCAAATTTTCCGGTATCAGTAAAACTATGCTCACGGCACAATATTCGAGCTTCCTTATTATTATATCATAAGACGTTCAATAAGGTGCGATAAAGGTGTGGAAATCTCTTGTCATTTCATTTTCGTTTTCTGCAATTAAAAAGAAGAAATAGTTACTTATTTTGTTTTTTAAATATAATCGGAGAATTGTTGAGCTACGCTGTTTCGGATTTCCATGGAGAAAAAGTAAGAAAGAGCTCAAATTGAATTCAACTGCAAAGTGTGTTTGTCTCAAAGCAAAAAATAGAAAAAATAACCACAAAATGTCACAATTTTTTTAAATTTTTTTTAATGAATTTTTTGTCATTTTCCAGTTTAACTATCTTTACTGGCCAGCAAACCTTTAATTGTTGCAGACGGGTTACAAGAACTCCAGAGACCAAAAATGGTTTTTATAATTTTCCAGCCATATTTATCGCTAATTTTCTTTAAATTTTCACTTCTCAATTTTTTGAAGCATTTGTCATATTTCTCGAGTTTTTCTATGTTTAGTAGCAAATTAATCTCTTTGAAGGGTTTTGCGTGAGTTGATGAGTATATTGAGTTATGTCACATATGGTATTCAGGATAAAAGCTTCAAGAGTTTTAGCAAGGATTATTTTCTGTTTGGTTTGTTTGATTCTTTTTGTTTCTCAACTTTCGAGATTTTCTCTTTTTGGCTGGGATTGTTCATTTGATCTGTTGGTCAGGTACATTAGGTCTGTTTTCCTTACAATTCTGTGGATTGTAATTCAAGTCTTGTCCTGCTATGTTTTTTTATTTTTTGTTCTCCGCAGATAAGGCGACAGTCATATAAAACACATTACTTTGGACTTCTGTGCTCTAGTAATCATACGCACTAGGGGCCCTCCTTATAATTACGGGCCATCCTAAAACTACTGGCGATCTTAATTTACGGGCTAAAATTACCCAGTTTAGGTCGGCTGATACCTTTGAGTCGACAGGTAGGACATTTCACACATTACTTTTGCCTAAACTGCGATTAACGAAAATGACAGAACAAATTTTCCTTACGTTTATTTGATTTAAATACAGTAAAATCATTAACGGACATGGACTTATTTAACCATCTGTTAATATTTCCTGAAGACAATCGAAAATAATTTTTTTGCACAGATAGCTTTGGCTTTGTAGCGTTGAAGTGCCCAAAGAACGTCAATTGAGGGATTTTGGTTTTAGCTTGCATTTTTGATGTTCTCTAGAGGATCAATTCTTATGGAACTTTATTTGATTTGTCCCTATATGGGATCTTTTTAGTGCCTCGTAATTAAAAATTAGATGTTGTTTATGGATTTATAAATAATTTTTAACAATTATTCCCAAATAAGAGGTTAAGACCACGTTGCCATGAGCCACAGATTATCAAACTTGTGATGCTTCTCAGTAAAAAAAATGTGAATAAAAACTTTGCGCCAGAGAAAAATATGCATAGATGCTGTACAGATAGAAAGAAAAGGCTAGTGAACTTTCGTTGAATTGCTTGCCAAATTTTCCAGTATCAGTAAAACTATGTTCACGGCACAATATTCGAGCTTCCTTATTATTATATCATAAGACGTTCAATAAGGTGCGATAAAGGTGTGAAAATCTCTTGTCATTTCATTTTGTTTTTCTGCAATTAAAAAGAAGAAGTAGTTAAACTATTTTGTTTTTTAAATATAATCGGAGAATTGTTGAGCTACGCTGTTTCGGATTTCCATGGAGAAAAAGTAAGAAAGAGCTCAAATTGAATT
Organism: Convolutriloba macropyga; assembly: GCF_964194025.1. Taxonomy (NCBI): domain Eukaryota; kingdom Metazoa; phylum Xenacoelomorpha; order Acoela; family Convolutidae; genus Convolutriloba; species Convolutriloba macropyga. The sequence goes on along the minus strand of NC_134471.1, from coordinate 15,764,726 downwards.
CAACTGCAAAGTGTGTTTGTCTCAAAGCAAAAAATAGAAAAAATAACCACAAAATGTCACAATTTTTTTTAAAAAAAATTGTACTCGATGTCTTACGAAACCTCACAAGCTAAGTAGAAAGAATCAGAGTTGCGTATAAATCTGTCTCCGGATACACTAGTTGTTTTCAGAAGTATAAAGAGACCATTTCTGCGAAATAGTTTTTTCAAGAATTGCGGCTCAAAAAATCCGGTTTTAAGAAGAGATAATGCTTTCAAAACATGCTCAAGAATCTTTTCGTGAGCTCAAGAATCCCTTTAAAAACATGCATTTAAAAAAGAATCTTTTTTAACTGCTGGAACTAAGTTTTTATCTTGATCGACGGAGTTGTTTGACTTTCTCAAGGATATGGAACTAATTTCTTGAAAACCAACACACATAACAAACAGCGTATGAAATTCCACAAAAAATGAGAGGTACTGAATTGGCACAAAAAATCATTCTAGATCTCAAATAAATGCAAACCAGACTAGTTTTTGGTATGTAGAGGAGGTACAAAGATAAAATGATTAATTATTAGAGTTTAAATAATAACTTTGTCTATGACTATGACTATGACTAATACTAAGACTATGACTATGTCTATGACTATGGCTATGGCAAGTTATATCTAATGGTAAATACTAATACTAGTATTATTATTACTAAGTATACTATTATTACTTAATATAATATTACCAATTAATAACTTAAGATTAAAAAAACACTAAATTTATTTTTATTGTCCTTCTTATAATACTCATATATCTTAACTAATTCATTATACTCATCATATAGTTAATGATGAGTATAATGAATTAGTTAAGATATATTTTATTATCATTCATTGATTTAGTATAAAATTTATTAAACTTATCTCTAAAATGTTTACTTAAAATATACATTTGTGAATAATTTATAATTTTATTTCTTATTTTAGTATTAATTGTTTTTGATAATGAACCAGAGATAGTTGCTGTAGCGAAAAATGTTGGTATAGAATAAGGTAATCCTATACCTGTTAAAGCAACTGATGAGGTAGTTGCAGTTGTTGCTATTGATGATAATAGTATTTCTGTAATCTCAGCTATGTTAACATAATTCTTATATTTACTTAGCTTCTTATTATAATTATTAGTTTCAGTTTCATAATAATTTCTAATATTTTTTATAATATTAATATTGTTATTAAATTTATTTTTAGCTAAGATTTTATCCATTATGTATTGTTCTGACAAAGAGCTAATACTGGGGTAAAGTAAAGGTGGACTGGGTTTAGTTTATTGCATTTTTGATAATAAAATAACTCTCAATCTCTTTCATTACCTCTTCATGATTAAAATCATAATGAATTTTCAGTCTTGCTTATTCTTCGTTGTCTATCAGCTTACTTACCAATAATATAGCTATTATATATTGTACAATTGTCTTTTTAATCTTTATAAGGGCTTCATCTATAAAAGAATTAGTCTTTTCATTAACTTCTTCAAATTCCTTTAGACCAGTAGGAAACATATCGTCTAGTTGTTTGCTAGTAATATTCTGATTAAACTTATTATCATCAAATTATTGTTTTAATTGATTATACTTAGCGATAGTGTCAGAGGCAACCTTATTACCAAAAGTTAACTGTATTTGTAACTTCATTTGCTGATTTAAAAAACTCATTAAATAGTTCTTCATTAACTTGTATTTTGTTTAGTTGTAAGATTATAGTTGTGACTTTATCAAAATCACCTTTTCATAGTTCAGTTATATTTTTACTTAAAATATCGAATTTATTTGAAGAGGATAATAATTTATTGTCACAATACTCTTTATTAACAACATGTTTTTCATCTTTCCTTAAATTTCTAACATTTTATCAACAAAGTATTCAGTTTGGGTTGCCTTTTGTTGGGAATTATGTATAATCTAATTTGCCGTAATAACATTGTCTACTGAATGTGAGAAGGTACACAATGAAAATTGGTAAACTCTTCTAAGAAAAAGCTTTTGAAAAAGGAGCAATTAATCAGACAGATAAAAAAATTAGAAACGAGAATACAATTAGATTTGCTGAGTTATATACAATAGTAATTTGGTCATAATTTTCTTGCAGATGTCTTCAATTAAAAAAATTGTTTTGGATGCAAAATTTTTTTGCTTATTTATCTTGTTTTTTAAAAACTATATAAGCTGCAAATGAAGGAAAGCAAAACCATATGATGAAAAGAAACCTTAAGAATAACTTAAAAAAAGAATTTTTGCACCTCTACGGTACGAAAAGACTATTGTAAATATTCAGATGTGCATTTTTAAGAATTATAGTTCTTAATTTTATGTCGCCCGAGAATTTTTCGAGTCTAAGTCAGACTACATATTTTATTTTGATTCACAGTTGATGTATTTCGATTATTCACTCATTTCATTTTAAAATCATAATGCATCTCAAGTCTTGCTTGTTCTCTGTTGTCAAAAAGTTCACTTTCAAGTAATATAGCTTTTATATTTTGTACTATTGTCCTTTTATTCTTTATAAGGGCTTCATCTATAAAAGAATTAGTCTTTTCATTAAGTTCTTCAAATTGCTTTAGACCAGTAGTGAACATATCATCTAGCTGTATGTTAGTAATATTCTGATTAAACTTATTATTATCAATCTCTAATTTTAATTGATTATACTTAGAGATGGTATCACTAGCAACTTTTTTAAAATAGTTAACAGTATTTGCAACTTCATTTGCTGAATTAACAAACTCATTAATTAGTTCTTCATTAACTTGTATTTTGTTTAGTTGTAATGTTTTAGTTGTGACTTTATCAAAATCACCTTTTCTTAGTTCAGTTATATTTTCAATTAGAATATCGATTTTATTTGAAGAAGATAATAAGTTATTGTCATAATACTCTTTATTAAAAACAATATTTCATCTATAGGAGGATGTGTAATTATAATTTTATAGTTATCCTTCATGTCAATGTTATCGTCATCCTCTAAGAATAATTGACGGGCCTTATTTGTTGTTAGATTATTTGTTATTGCTGATCCGAGAAGCGGTTTCCCTGATTGTTGTTTAGCCTGATTGAATCTATTTCTTTTCATCTTTGTATTTGTTTACAGAAAGAAATATACTTAATGATTCCAAAATCGTGTTATTAGATTCAAAATCAAACTCAGATTTTAATAAATCCTGTTCATAATATTTCTTTTTTATTATCTCACCATTAATATCTTCTATTTTATATGCTGGTGGTTGGGTTTTTAGAAATTTATTAACTTTAAACAATTCTCTATTTCAATTAGAAGTGTATCCTTTAGAGAAAATGTTACGTTTGTCAGCATTCCTGACATAATCACCGACTTTAAGTTTAGGTTTAATCTTAGTAGATTTAACATAGTATCTAACCTTATCAGGGTTATTAGAAGCATCAACAGTTGTCATATTAACTGTTGTGTCTTTATTATTATTATTATTAAATGTTACAACAGCATCATTTAAAATATCTATCCAATTACCCTCACCATTGATGAACATTGGTTTATTTATTATGTGTAATAATGTTCTATTGAATCTCTCTATAAAAACAGCCTTTAAATCACTGTATGTAGAATATTGTTCGAATTCATATTCTTTGAATGTTTTATTTAAATGTTTTATTGTAAAACTCAAAGTGACTGAAATGTTTTATTGTAAAACTCACTACCTCTATCTACCCATAACTTTTCAAATTTTTGACTTTCAGAGCCACCCTGTGGACCTTCACCTAATACTTTTTTAAAGCCATTAGTTATAGATAAACCAGATTTATTCTTCAATGGAATAGCCCATGCATATTTTGTGAATATATCTACAACTGTTAATATAAACTTATAATTATTATTGTTTTGACTTAGAGATGACTTATCAATTAAATCAGCTCACCATGTTTCATCTTTATATAATGGTATTATTCTTTCTCTTCTAAACTTTGCTATTTGTGGAATGAATATTTCTTTAGCTAGTAGTTGTTGTTTAGTTTTAATTGTGTCTTGTTGTTGTTTTTCCATTATTTATTTACCATAATTAAAAACAAAATTATCTAGTTGTTCTTGATTAATAATATTCATAGATAATAGTTGTTTAGATATGTGTAACATTTCATCATATAATCCATCATGACCGGCTTTTGTTTCTCTTATTAGTATTTCTATTCTTTCTATCAGGGAACCTGTTTTGCAGATGAGACTATCTGTGAAGTTAAAACTATGATTATCGAGTTTATCTTTTGTTAAACCCCTGCCATAGTTTTTTATCCTCTAATATACGTTTTATTGTTCTATATCTACTGCTTCTCTTCTCACTTTTTCCTATATCAAATCCAACATCAAATAAAAACCTTTTAATTTTGTTTTCATCTTCATCGATATCACCATATGTTACATTTGGGTTAGTGAGAAAGTTAATAAATCCTTCTGATAATACATATATATTATCATTAACTAAAAATGCACCCTGCTCTAGAGTTATATGGCCTTTATTCTTTTTATAACTCCTAGAAGGTAAATCTACGAGATCTAATTTTAATTGAGGATTAGTTTGAGCCCCCATCAAATGAAGAATTTTGGTTGTGTTTCTATCAACATAAACTGGTGCTATATCTCGAGTTTCCTCTACGGCTTCATTGGACTTCGTCCATGCTTCACCATCAGGCTTCCCTAATGCTTCATTAGACATCATCAATGCCTTGTTTCTAGTTTGCTCTATCATCTCAGTTTGTTTATCGAACTGCTGATTTTGCAAATCTATGGCTCTGAATGCTTGTTCACCTAACGCTAGATTCTGTTCATTGTTTGTTTTTAGTGTTTTAGTTACAGTATCGAATAACACTTCTTTTTCACCATAGTTTTCTTGTTGTTTTTATTTATCTTCTAATCTATTCTTTCTGTTTAGTTTTTCCAGTTTATTTAATTCTATAAGTTTCTTTAGCTTAGTCATTTTTTTATATTTAAAATAATATAAAAATAACATGAAAATAATATAAAGTTAATATAGAAATAATATAAAAATAATATTTTTTATAGGAGAGATGATGATATATAATATAGTAACTACTAACTAATAACTACTATCTACTAGCTACGAAATACCAACTACTAACTATTATTCATATTCCTAATCATATTCATAATCATATTCATATTCATAATCGTATTCAATGATCATTATATAGTTTAATAGCAGCTTCAATTAACTTTTTATCATCATTAATAGATAGTTCAAGAATATTATTTATTAGTGCCGCTTTACTTTAATTGCCTTTTTACTTTCATCTAATCCTAATTTTATTAATAACTCTATTGGAGTAGTATTAATCTTTTTTATTAAATCTCTTTTGAATAGATGTAGTCTCTTATCATGCAGATAGCTTTCCATAGTATTTACATAGAATCTTTTATCATCAAATGTGTTTAGACTAATCTTACTTGTTTTTGTTGTTGTCATGTTATCACCAACTTTTTGTATTCTACATTCATCTACAGTTCTCTGTGTGTTATACATTAATGCATTATGATACTCCTCTTGTTAGCATTGTCACAATTCTTTATTCCTTTCTCTGTAGTTTTATTTGGATAATCTTTAAGGCTATATTTCTTTGGTGATAGCGATATAAACTCTTCTATTATTCTACTTCCCAATTCATGTTTGATTTTACCTGGAACTTTATTTTTAGTTTTGATTGGTGTTTTGAGATTGGATAGGTCCATATGTTCGTCAGGTACATTACCCTCGTTAAAGCTTAATACAAAACTATTAGTATCTAAATAATGGATTTGAAGATCTTTGAGATATGGTGGACGAATATCATAGAAAACATCATACATGTGTAATTTACTTAATTCTATTATAGTAACACCTACATATACTGGAGAATCATATTCTATTTTTTTCTTTATATATTCAATCTGGCTATAATCCTTATATCTTTTTTTATTCTTAAATGTCGGTTTACTTATACTTTTCATTATTTTGTCGTCATCGTGTAAGAACTTACTTTGAAGGAACTGTAGAGGATACATGCACATTCGTCAATATAGTGAGTTGTTCTTTAATTTACTTACATCCTTTTCCGCTTCAGTTTTAACTGTTGCTCTTTTATTAGTATTGGTTTGAATGTAGTCTCTACATATGTAATCTTGTTTAAACTTAAGTACTCTATGAATTTTAGTTACTGTTACACCCATCTTAACATAGAACTTTAACATCCTATAATGAACCATATATTCTGTCTTGTTGTTTTGATCTAAAATTAGTTTCTCTGATCTTATCTTGCCCGCCCCTCTTTCTCTACAGCCCAACTCATTATCATTTATCTTTATTTTATTGGACAAACTATTATTACAAATATTAGTATCTTTACAAATATTAGTATAATTAATATCACAAACTAAATAGTAACCATGATCACTATCACCTGGAGTATTTAATATGTCGTCTTAAGATGTGTCAGATTAGTTGAAGTCCTTATAAGGTAACTTTTGCTTCATTGCATAAACGTATAGGTTGTTTGCGTCCATGTACCATATGGACCTGCTTTTACTATCAGCAATTGCATTAGCATTAACATTAGCATTAGCATTAGTATTAGCATTAGCATTATTTATATATCTATCACCCATTATACCACATATACCCCCTCTCTTTGGTTCTAACAAAATCATCTAGCTTTTGTTTATCTTGTAATGTATCTAATGTAATACCATTTGGCATTGACCACCAATTAAAACTATAACCCGGAAGACTAACGTGATGTAGAGGGTTGAGTTTAATTTCTTTCATACTTAATTTAAAATATTCATTCATGCATTAGTCTAATATTTCCATATCATTCTGTAAATACTCTATAGCTAGATCTTTACCAGTTTTTTTACTGTTGTCTTTATTAAAGTTATCGGCTTCTTCTTTTGTTGGTAATTTATTAGATAATGAGGATTTGAAGTCTTCTATATTCATATTTCCTATAAAATTGTCGGAGTCATCTAAACCAAAGTTTTCATATGGATATAATGTTTTAGTTTTACACCCGTATATCTTTACCATTTGATCTAGAGGCATAGCTAAGAATTTATAACCACCTAAGAATTTAAGACAACTAATACTAAACATCTTAGACTTACCAGCAGCTAGTGGTATGTTATCGACTTTTCTTATATCTTTATTCTGTTTAAAAAGTTCACTTTATACTAGTTTGAAATCATAACCACTACTATTATGGAATGTTACGGGAATGAAGTTTTGTTGTTTGTGTCTTAGATTACACATTCTACATGCTGGTCCTCTATATTTACCAGTTTCATGACAGTGATCTCTTACTTTATTAAAATATATTTTGTTGCATATAGGACAAATGTTTTTAGCATTATGATGTAATTTCTAATAGATCACTAGTATATCTTTTGATACAATCAATACCGAAGTAGTATTTGAAATTACCATGCCAGTTGTAACCTACACTTATTGGTAAGTGTTCGGATATTACATATTTACGGTTGTTAGTTGTGACATCGACAATGCAACATTCTATATCAGCGGTTATAATATGTTTTATATTCTGTCGCTTATGTTCATTGATAAAAGTAATTTTCTTCTTCTTGGGGCAAACAATCTCTGGTTTGAAAGAGTGGCTACATATATGATTGTCATATTTAATTTGAGAGTTAAACCAACATGTACACCTATCGCAGTAATAGAATTTATAATTCATTTTATTCGGTCGATCTAACAGGGTTTCTATGTTTTTAATTAGGGCGCAGTGTTCTGTTTGTCCGTCCCCCAAACTGATATATTTGCATCTTTTCTGTCTTTATTAAAATCATCCATCGATTTAAGCAGTTCAACTTCCACACCAGTTCAACACCATCATCACAAGGTGTGTATATCCAAATGTTGATATTATATAATTTTTGTATTCTTAATATATAGCCGAAGTCATCTTCATCTTGTTGTCTTGGTACAATTAGTTTATTCTCATTTTTACTTTGGCGTATTGCGTGGTCCATGGCAGGATGTAGCAGAGCAAGCAACTGTATTTGGAATTTCGTATTTTTAATATTGATTTAGAGTTTTTGAGATCGGGGGGAAATCTATATAACTACCAATAGATGCTTTAGTTGTTTCAATATTTATCTGAATACTTTTTAACCCGAGAAACTCAAATTCATAGTCATAACCCTCGTATATTTCCTTTTCAAAGTTTAGCCATTGTTTGAAGTCACCATATTCATATATTGCGTTATTTATTAATAATATAGTCAGTGTTGAAAAATATTTTAGTAGTTTTAACTTCTTCTTTGTTTCTCTTCTTGTACTCGCACAAGGCTGTGACCTTATATTTAGAACTCTTATTTTTACGAATTTGGTAACAGTTTTTAATTTCTTCTAAAGAGTGATTAATTGCTTCATCTATTACTTCAATGTAATTTCCAGCTTTATCAGTAATATAAAATTCTTTCATGTTCTGGCTAGAGTTTATATTATAGTATTCTGTGTTTTCTAGATACTTACAATTATGACTATATGAGTGAGTTGTTATGGCTATTTCATTTTTAAATTCTTTGTTGCATTCTCCACATCTAAACTTAATTTTAGAGTACATATTATCTTCTGGTTTAGTTGGAGTATTAGCTTTAGTATTGGGTTTAGTTTTAATAATATCTTTGATGTTATCTTTAGGTTCAAACTCAGTATGGGGAACCAAGGGAAAAGCCCCTTTAGGCTTCTTCTCAGTTTTAGACTTACTCTCAGTTTGGGGGTCCCGCGGAGCGGCTGGTCCAAGGCCCACCAATGGCAAAGCCCCTCTAGGCTTAGGTCTGAGGAAGTAATATTCTTCTTCTGAGTCAGACGCTCTCTCCATGTTTTCAGGTATGGGTGGGGCTGGTGGGGGTAGAACCTTTTCGGTTTTAGGCCTGACATTAATTGGGGCTTCATTATCAGAGCCAAACATTTTCTCTAACAATTTTTTATGTTTAGAATCATATGATTGACGTTTGTATAAACCCTTCTTTGTTTCAAAGGATAAATTTCAGACGTCGCAGAAGTTCACATTGTTGTTAGTTGGGTGAGACATGGTGTATTTTATCACGGAAAACTTTGGAAAAATTGAAGTGTGATAAGTGTAAAAGTATTCCTTGGAAAGATTGTTGTAGTGATTGCAAAGAGTTAGAATATTGTTGTGATACATGTAAGGATCTGGTTAAAGTAAAAAATTATATTAAAAAATTAGCTGACCATTATGTTAATCCAGATCAATATCTAGAGTGTAATATATATAAAGTTTATAAGCATATTTCTTTCTTTGTGTTTAGAAAGGGAAGATGCAGATTATGCATCTATCTTAATAGATATAGATTCACCCATACTAGAAATTAGTTCAGAGAGCATGTTTATAAATATAATATCGGTGAAGCCGCTTCTCGGATAGTTGAGGCTGGTTCTCCCTGACCCCACAGGGCCATGCTCTACCTTTGGTATGGTTGGTTCCCCCTGATAGGTCTTCGACCATGTTTCACCATCAGATTTATTTTTGATTTAACTTTCGCTGTTTCACTGGGTAAACATTTGTTCATCATAAATCTTTTGTTTGTTTTTGTAGAGAAGTGAAAGCCATGATGAATAGCCAAAAAGGTGCCGTGGAGAAAAAAGTTGCACTCATGGAGAATTATTCTAGAACACTCTTTTTCTAGAATATTCGGACATGAGTTTTAACTTATAATTAGTTATCCTTTCCAAAGTAATTACCTGTTTTAAAGTAAAATAATAAATAAATCCGTCTATTAAATTGAATGCTTTGTATGATCTTATGAAAATTAAATAAAAATTTTAATAAATAATCAACTTGCAAGCTGATAATTAAATACGTCTTATTTTCGAAATTTTCACTCATTTGATATCATTCATTCTACTAATGGTGATGGTTATTTCTGTTAATGGTGGTGGCCATTTTAGCATGACATGCACTTTTCCTTTTCATCCTTTAATGAACTATTTATAGATGAGCAATTTGAGCGCGTATTGTGTATATAGTTTTGCTTATAGTAGTGGATAAAACAGGGCTTCCAGTTAGCAGGACGATTTGGTCTATTCCCCCGAATTCGTGAGGGGGAATAGGCCAAATTGGGCTGGTGGCTGGAAGCCCTGTTTTTTCCACTACTCTCCAACACTGGTTTTTGCTATTCTTTTCAGATTTGGCTGACTGTGAATGGAGTCCACACGATCTATCACAAGTTGAAGTGGATAACAAATGAAAACGTCACAATGAACAGCGGTTTTAACTAGCGGTGCAAATGACCCCCAAAACTAACTTCGCAAACAGCTTGGATGCTCTGAAACCTTGGAATATCGAAACTGGAAATGAACGAATTGCCCTAGCAGTATATCTCATTACCCAGCAAATTTTAATACTGAACCAGTGTAAAACCTGTGACTGTTTGATACTTGTCCAGTCTGTGATCATGTCAAAATATAGACTGGAAAAATTGCACTCTGATTTTATTACAATCATGAATTGTTTATAATCAGTTTTTATTACCATACTCTGGTTGAAGAGATTGTTGAACCGACCATTTAACAGAACAATGTTGAGGTTGAAGTGTTTTTGTATTTCACAAGACTAAGTCAATTTAAATTGGCCAAGTAAGTTTAACTCTTCTATGAGCTACAGATGATGGTCTTCCGATAGTCACTTTTGACAAATATTAAGCGGGAGCGCAAATGTCGATCATAACAGAGATAAATTTACTTTGCCAACCGGGCAGAAAAAAGAACCGTTATTTTACGGAGCACGCAAGAGAGCCCTTGCGCAAAATATGTAATTTATAAAGTGACCTGGCCTTAGTAGTCGTCATAATGTACCCAAAATTTTGGGATAGATGTGATGAATAAAAAAATGCAGAAAAAAATGGTCATTATTCTCTTCAAAAGCATATATTTTTACGAGCGCGTAGATTAATATAGAGAATACGGTATAAATTTTCAAAAAATTTACACGGATAAAAGAAATGACTACAGTATATTTAGGTTGCTCTAACTGTGTTTTAATTGTTCATTCTCTGTTCATATGAAAAGTAAGACTGGTTCGTCGAAATTTTCACTTTAAAACGTATTCTGAACGTAGTATTGTTTTACATTGTTCATTACTACTCAACACTACGGTCTTATAATCAACTAGATTACCAATCTCTTCTCCCGAAAATATCACGTGCATGTATATTACATAAGCAGGTGTAGGTAACAGCAGAGTTAAGTTGCTCTTCAACAGCTTCAGAATTTATCAAATAAACAATTTACATAAATTTTACAGTAAATTTATCATTTTTTGTGGCGATTAATTCAACGAGGAATCAGATGGAAGTTCAACCCACCCGCAGCGCCCCACTTTGGTGGAGTATGGGAACGGTTGGTGAGAAGTTGCAAGAAAGCAATGTACGCAGTGTTGGGGAACAGATCAGTCACCGAGGACGTTCTTTCAACAACGATTTGTATTGTTGAGCAGACATTGAACACAAGACCGTTGACTCCAGTCAGTTCAGACGTTAATGAATTAGAAGCATTGACCCCCAATCACTTCCTGCTTGGCAACAGGAACGTTTGCTTACCCTACCTACCGTGCGCAAAAGAATTTGTTGACCATCGAAAGCTCTTTCAACAAACTCAAGCATATGGAAATCTCATATGGGACAGATTTCCTAAACAACATCTTCCAAGGCTGAATAATCGACAAAAATGGCGATATACGTCGAACGAAAACCTTAATGAAGGTGATCTCGTTTGGTTGATCGAAGACAGCGACAAGTGTGGATATTACAACCTAGGTCGAGTTACGGAGACCATCGATGGGTCCGACGGTGTGATTCGATCAGCGATAGTTCGAACGAACGACGGAGTTTACAAGAGACCAGTAGTGAAGCTCGCCCCGGTACTACCTGGAAAGGATGTTTTCGCGATGGAAAACAGGGCCGGCGATGTGGCGGCTGAGCTTACTAACTCGATAACCAAATTGAATAGCGCTTCAAGGCCATTTCAAGCATTAAGGCTAGAATAGCATGACACGCGAAATTTAATGCTACATTCTACTAAAGCCATACGGATTTGTTCACCTTGTTCAAAATTTATATTTAGCAACTATTGTTAGTACACAATCTTCATACATGAAGTTGAACTGAAACTCAAACTCGAACTACGCTATTATTGCCACGTAGTCAAGTGTTCACAATCACACAAATTTAGCTCAAATGGAGCAAGAGATTCCCAACTTGGGTAGCCAGATTCGACAAATTTTGCGATTTTCATACTAATTCAGAGAGTGTAGGGCACCGTATACGGTATATCAAACCCCGAACTCAGTGTGTTTAGAGAATCTTACGACATAGTAATCTACAACCAATCAGAGACGCAATTTTGACATGTACAACAGTTTAAATAGAGCTTGAAAAACTACCAAAAATCTGTTGAAATTTGCATTTTTGGTTATATTTAACTGACATACAGTGCGTATTGAAGCACACTTTCTCGAGCGGTAAACTACTTGTTACTGTGTCTTGTTTCTGTAGATCATATTAGTGAATGTACAGCCTAACTTTACTCTGACTTATTGAAAATAGAATTGACTTTGAAATTCTCAAATTTTCACTTTGCGGAACGAAGTTCTAATAAGTAGAGTTGCAGAGCAGATAAACTGTTCTTGATTGGTAAATCTGAAAACTTGGTTACAAAGAAATCTAAAACTTTGTATTTTGCCCATGTATTAAGATTGGTTATGAAATATAACCTCCGGGTCTGATCAAAATAGTTCAAGTTATATTCATTATTCTTTCACCAGACAGTGGGCCTACCCAGCGTGCATAAGCACACAATTTATTTTGTTCTTAGCATTTGTGGTTAAGGAGATATCATTGAAAAACCTCTAATTTGAGACTAATTGGTTATTTGAAATTTTGGATTTTTGCTGAATTGAAGCAAAGTTATTTGTCATTCAACAAAGCTGAACGAACAGTCATTTGAAACTACTGAGTGTTAAGTAAAGCAACGGCATTCTACGAGGTAGCGGATAATACAGTTCACAAAAGTTAACTGCAAAAACACAATATCCGGACAGATTTGAAACCGCTAAAACGAACTGGGCTGTGTAAAGTTTTCTTTGACTTTGATAGGAGAGCAGCCGTTACATTTATGGTTACCGCCTAAATGCTCCGTCTACAAGTCAGTCGACCAACATCAGACGTAAGTTCAACTGGATCATAGCTAATGATATGAGTTTTCGGGCGCGAGAAAAAATGTTAGTTTGTTTGCTGTTTAAATCCATTGAAAAATTGAAACTAGAGTTTCCCTTAACATTGGTGTGATATGAATTTTTGAAATATTTAACGGGTGCGCTTTGCTAATAAATGATATAGAATGAAAAATGAGAGATATTTTGGGGACATTATTTGGAAAAATGCATATGTTAAATTATTGCGCAAGAGGGGTGTGTTGTTTGTTATTTTCACTCTCTTAAAATCGTCACTTACAAAGCCATTCTACCATGCCCATAGTTTTCTATTATGCCTTTCGCAGAAAATGCCTCATTTCTTGTAAGGTTTCAAAGATTTTTTGAAGAAAAGGATATAATCGCTAAAGATCTCTAAATTATTTGGCAAATTTAAAATGCAGCACTCTGCTCAGTAGAAGCATCATTAAGATTTCAAAAAACACTGCACGCAGAGCATAGTCTCTTGCGTCCTAAAAACAAAATGATTATGGAACTGCTAGCATTAGACAAAAATCTCTAAAACATTCGCTGAGCAGAAAGCAAAATTAACAGATCTTTTCAACCAAAAACTCGACAGATGTTGAAATGTTTTTTTTTGGTATACACCACAATCGAAAAAATGCAGATTACATGAACGAAATCTCAAAATCACAAAAGAAGTTTTTCAGCCCTGAATTCTTTGTCTTTTTCACTCATCGTTAATGATGAATAATAGTACAAAAACCCACATCTTTTCTCAGCTAATACAAAACTTTAGAGCATTAAAAATTAAATTGATTTCCAGTCTTGAGTTTCTTATGATATTATCTGCATAGTGACCTTAAGTCGTCCAATGTTTAAAGTATATAGTGAAGAATGGCAGTCGCAGTATTAGACTCTACTTACCTATATTAAAATATAACGTCATCAATTTAAAAAATTGCATTCCATCTGTCTTAAATATGCATTGCACAAATTTCCAGGAACAAAAAAAAAACGAAATATTATAGAAACTTCGCAATGATAATATTACTCAGGTTAAGCAAATAATACGTCTACAATTCAGAACCCAAAACATGAATTACTTGTTTTCGTTTTTGTCGAGTGCAAAACCAACCCATGCATGCAACAATAATTTGGAGTTTTTGATTTCTAGGTTTCCATAGATCAGATGAGTCCTTAACCACTTTTTCAACTGGGAATAAAACAGACTTCTCCGTAAAACATTTCCTCATTAATAATTTTCTTGTTTCCAAGATCACTTTACTTCTTTTTGACATCGGTTGATTTCAAAAATAATAGTGAGAAGGCTGATCTTGGTCAAGTGTTGGATTGCTTGAGCTGCAGGTGTATTCCATGAGTGTATTCGTTGTATTCGATTATTTTCAGAAAGCATATTTGGAAAGTTTATAAGTGAGAAATCTTGGAAATAGGGCAAGATTGAAAAAATAAGAGTTCATTAGCACTTTTCTGGTTTAAACAGAAAAATTTAAGATCAGGAAAAATTTGCATGCGAATGTCGAAAACAATATCTTTCTTGAAATTGTTTTCGGTAATTGTTTCTATACATATAATTTTTCCTCACTGTTCTCTGGTATTTATGTTTCATTAAAAATCAAACAGTAAAAGGTCACGTCAATTTTAAAAAAAACTTGAAAAAACTCCCTACCAAAGAGCTTGAAGTTGCCATGATTATCAAATTTTTTCATCAACAATTTCTATTTTCATGGTATTTGGTAAAATTATTCCAGCCAAATTTAAAACTGGATCGTGAGTCAAACTGGATGGCAAAGATTTCATTGGTTGGCTATTCTCCTAATAAAAACAAAATAGATAAGAAGAAAAACAATAACTTTTTTGCTTGCTACTTCTAGCTTGAGGAGAGAACAAAAAAAACTTTTTGCAGCATAACTGAACTCACATTCATATTGACTACGACGCTTGCGCCATTCAAACGCCTTCAATTGCACTAGCAGTCCGATCTATTGAATATTCTGAGAGGTGTCTACCAACAATGTATGTGTTGCTATATATCACGCTGTGTTTTTTGTTTGAATATTATATCAAAATGTGGGAATATATATGCAAGACTCTCTTTTTTCGTCAATCTTGTTCTCAATATTTGTTTATTTATCCTAGATGACAAAAATAAAACTATTTTGTAGCCTTTAGAGATTAATTTTATTTCTTATAAAAAACTACAAATTATACTGCAGGTTGAGAGAGGCGAGCTCATTATTTAAAAGTTTGAATGGAAAATCGGAAAAGAAGGAGGGCCGAGTCTGTCTTTAAGCAATACATTTGCTAGAAATTTTGAAGAACTTCTATGATTTAACTTCTAAAGTTTCAACACTATAGAGTACCTTTCAGTTAACATTTCTGACAATTTTGCTAAAAAACCTATGCACACAAACATCCATAGACCTTATCTGCGAGAAAACTATGGAAAAAATATTTCCGGAGAAGAAGAAAAAACAGTAAAAGTAGAAATAATGCATAGCACATAGGCGGTTTCTCTGTCTTCTCGGGCAAAACATTTTACATGCAAGTTTTGACATCTGAATAAAAACCGTTTGATTCAACGGAATACGGGAAGTCAAATTATTATAGCTTTCTGAGATAAGAAATAGCGAAATTGAATATTTAACAAAGTTAAAGTCTTTTGAACTTGAAAATTTATGTGCTCGTTTATTTACGCAAAACGTCAGACGAGACTGACTTTTTTCATTTAAATTCTGATTGATTGATTTTTTCACAGCTGACCATGGGAGCTTTGAGACAAGGATTACAGAAAACATAAATTTGTCATAAAAACTCATTGCTTCAGGCGGCTTTCCAATTCAAACATTCTTCTGGCCTCTTATTGGTAACCAGTTTCTTTCAACAGAAAAAACGGAAAAAATTAAAACAGAATTGCATATTTTCGTTTTCAAGAGACAGCCATAAACAACCGGCATCTACTTCAGGAAAGATCGTAAAAAATTAATTTCCCAGCACGTTAGATTGAAATGAATTTTATACTTGAATTTAGGTATACTGCAAATAGATTCACTTGAATTTAGATTTATATTAACCTTGTTATTTGTGACCCTCAAATGTTTTTAATTGAGTTTGTTTGCCGTTCGATTTAATCAAAATTCTATTGGAGTCCGTTTTGTTTTGGAATAAAATGGCAAAAACAAGTGTATTTCCTAGAGATATAGAAAAAGTTTTTTTTGTTCAAAGTAGCCAATAAAAATTTGCCAAAGACCAGTCACTCTGTTAATTAGGGTTTTATGCGAGTATGATTTGATGTGAACAGATTAAATATGGGGAATTGGTAGCAATAACTCTTAAAGTTCATCTCACGTTTGCTTGGCTGACTTTAAACATGTTTACTCCCATCAAGTCAAAATTGACTCAGTCATTGAATTAGATAATCCAACTGCGTGAGTTAAAAAATTTATAAAAAAGATCAGTTGTTTACTAAGGAAAATTACTCTAGTTTAATGTTTGTTTTCTTCAATATGTCTGGTAAAAACTAAAGAAATGAAAAGTTCTTTTGTTAAGGAAAATGGTAGAAAATTTTGAAATTGCTGAAAAATAGTTAACATAAATTTTTTTAAAAAAATTGAAACAAACTTCTTACCAAAGATATGAAATTTTCCATAATCATCAACTCGAAGTTTTGGTTCCTTGATGTTCTCAAATTTATTTGAGACATATTGAAAACTGGCTGGCAAGGATTTCATCGGTTGGTCATTCTTCTAACGAAAGCAATATTGATCGAAAAAAGAGTAGCCTATTTGTTTGTGCTTCTAGCGTTTAAACTGATCTCTGTTTATGCAACTTCTGTCTGTGTTTGTTTCTGTTAAACTTATTTGCTCCTGAATTATATTCTCAAATCTTTAGAAATCTGAGAAGCTTGTTTATCTTGTAAAATAAAAACTATGCTTATGATTTAACATCCGTTACTGATAATTCTGATTATTTCAGTTTCAATATTAAAGAAAGCTGTGGTCGAAGTTCCTTCCTTTGGAAAACTGCTTCAATTTTGTCTTTCAACCAAAAAAAAATTTTGACAAACTTGAAACACTGGTGATCCACTGATGTCTTATAGTGGAATAGTAGTGAATGACTGATGGAGAGTAGCGGACGCCCAATCTGGGTATTAACAAAATGGCACTACAGCCATGGGTGGGGGGGGGGGGTTGATGGAGTGCGTAAAAGATAAAAATTGTGAACCGAACCAGATTGGGGGTGTAAAAAGTGTATAATCTACGAAGTTCGAGAGGGGTGAAACAAGTTAGGTCCTCAATCTTTCCCGGGATCTATTCTGCCCCCCCAGCATAGTGAGCATAAATCTTTTATGACCCACAGGCGCACGTGCTAGTTTCTTACACAGTAACGTGCTATATAACAACATCTAATTTGTAGCTTGGGTTCATAAAAAACACTGAGGGGCCGAACTCGAATACATCCTTTTTCCGCGTGTGCCCCAACTTAGAAGGTGCGTATATCATTTCACCCCCAGGCACATGTGTAAAACTTCCTGGATCTATTCTGTTTCGCCCCCGCCCCCAGTGTTACATATAGCGACAGAATAATTGGAAATTGGATCTATTCTGTTCCACCCCCCAGCGTTTTTTACATCCCCAGTTACAAATTATATGTTGTTATATAGCACGTTACTGTGTAACAAAAATAGCACGTGCACCTGGAGCGCGTAAAAAATATAAGCCCACTAAGCTGTGGGGGGAAGGGCAAAACAGAATAGATCCAACTTCCTTATGATGCTTTAACACTTAGTTACACATTTTCTAAAACGGCAGTGGCATAAACTAATTGGGGGTTCTCTTCTGTTTCGCAACTCCTGGAGCCGTTTCGAATGGAGTTATTGGACCTTTTCTGTTTGTGCCCCCCCCCCCCCCCCAGCTTAGTGTGCGCATATTTTTTGCACCCCCGACGCACGTGCCATATTTCTACATGATTATGTACTATGTAACGGCACGTGCTCTGTAACTGGGGGGCGCATAACGTACTGGGGGGGGGGGCAAACGGAAAAGATCCGAGTTATTATATAGCTTATTACCATGTGAAAAATGGCCTGTGCTCCTGGTGGTTGCAGATAATATGCACACCCCACTCAGCTGGGAGAGCATACGTTTTTTTCAATTACAAAAAAAACTGTTTTAACAGCGTTATAACCCATTCCTTGTGGACTTATAGAGCAATTTTTGTTGAAACCATATACCATCATGGGGCTAAATATAAGGATCTATTCTGTTCGGTCCCTTCCCCTCATTATAAATTATCCCAGGTTGATGTCTCCCATCCGGATGTGACCTCTGATCATCCGAAGTCCAACTCACACGGTGTGTTCCCAGACCATAATTACATGGTCTGGGTTTTGTTTCCGGATGGGAATGGTCTGATCACAGAGGTTACTTCCGGAAAAGTTGTATTAAAAAAATGCAAGAGTAGTCCTGAATGATCAGCAACCTCGTAATATTAAAAAAGATATAATACTATAAGGTATGTCGAACATGCTGTCCATTGAGGATCACCTAAAGGATAGACAATCAGTTTACTGATAAAAGATAAGCATGCCATATCTGAGGATAATTGTTTTTGTAACTTTTAACTTAGAAGTATTATAAATTATTGATTTCAATCTATGTGTCCTTCTATAGGTAAACTTTGAATTTCAAGTGTTGACTCTGTCTTGTGAGTTAATGGGTACTTGTCGTCTATTTTGATGTTTAGGGTGAAGATTCCTATCATTTTTTTTATCCTCATATATTTAGAGTATGAAACACCTAAACAATTTGATCCAGCTTCTATAAACAGTTATATTTTTTGTTGGAAAAGGAACAAACACAAAATTTCAACAGCAGCGCTTTCTAATCGGGTCAAAAAATTGTGATCCAATTAAACTCACAATCAGAGTATAAGAAGTATGAAAAACAAAATTTTACTTCCAGCACCTCGAGATGAAAGTTTGGCCTTCGTCTCTTTTTAGTTTCAAATAATTGAAAAATCGAATAATGTTTTTGTTTAAAATAGAATCTGATTTCGTTGGGTTAAAGAGTTGTTGGAATGAAACCGAAATCAGCGTCAGAACTGTTTCATTTGTGGGATTTTTGACACACAAATAAACTTATGTCCAGCTTCTCTCGAAGAATTCAGAATTTGGTCTTTCTTTTGGCTGCAAATTAGCGGGGAAATTTCCTAAAATTAGTCCATTTTCATCGATTCAATGATTTGTTGGGGCGTATTAAACTCATTGCCATTTTCTGTTTAAGTGTGGGGATATTAAGCTTGGGTGCTGCTGGTTCAGGTAATGTAGAAAAATTTGTTGCGGTGAATTTTTGTACGACCATCGCTGAATTTTTCACCGCATTTGGGAGCTCTGAAAATTTTTATCACCGCATTCTGACGGTAGCGCTGAAAAAAAATTTTTTCACCGCTCCGTGGTAGCGCTTAATTTTTTTTTCACCGCTTAAGCGGTGAAAGAAAATTTTTCACCGCTACGAGCAGAATGCGGTGAAAAAAAATTTCAGCGCAACCACGAAGCGGTGAAAAAAATTTCACCGCTAAAATCGCAAATCTTACAAAAATTCACCGCTAAATTCAGCGCTAATCTTACAAAAATTCACCGCTATGAACGTATTGAACGCTAAAAGATGCGGGCGCTTTGCGGTGAAAAAAGTTTTTTTCGCCGCTAATCACCGCTAAACTTACTTTATTTTTTAACCAAACCTCGACTCGGGTTACTATGTAAAAAAAGAGTTAGCTTTTTAGCCTTAATCGAAAATTGCCCAATAGCTCTGAATTCAGTTCAAAGCTGCGTTTTAAACAGACGAAATCTAATAAACAAGTCACGTGCTAAATCATAAAGAACCATGCGATAAAATAACACGGTGACGTTGTCGTTTCTTCAAATCAAGGTTAGCACGCTTTAGAAGAAACACAAATAATTTGGCAATATAAAATAAAACAAACAAAACAAAAAGAAGAATTGAATTCGAATTGAATGAAGATTATTTTTAAGTCTCTTCGTGTCATCAGGGACCTGCTCTTGTTTGTTTGTTGTCCAGTCGAAGGAGGAAACGAACCATTCAGGCAATTTTTTGGGTCTTTCCCATCATTATAGCCCCCCATGAAGTTTTAGCCCCCATTATGGTATATTTACTATGATGTGGGGGAGGAGGGGAGGGCTATATGTTATCTGACCACTAAGCGGGGCGGGGGAGTCTATAATGGGAAAGACCCAATTTTTCTTAAATTCAAAGTCTTAAACTTTACTTAACGTATATATTTTATCAGTTGATCTTGTCAGTTCCTTCCCTTGAAAATGAAGGGTAAAAAAGTACTACTTTTTTTCACCCCGGTTCATTCACAACCCCCTCCCCCACTTTTTATCCCAAATCTTTCCACCCCCCAACCCCAAACGATATTTTCCGTTTGTGCTGTACGTGCTCTATAACTGGGGGTACATAACGTACTGGGGGGAGGGCAAAAATTGGAAAAATCCGAGAATTTATTGACAGTTCCTTCTGAGTACTGTTTACAACGGTTTTACGACAATAAATGAAAAGACAAATGGTCGAAACGGGAATTTAAAACGGTAGATACAAAACAAAATTAGGGTTTTTCCCATTATAGTCCCCCATAAAATTATAGCCTCAACATTATGCATAATTACCATAAATAGCAGGGCTATAAGTTATCTGACCACTACTCTGGGGGGCTATAATGGGAAAGGGCCCAAAATTATTTATGTTTCGTTTTGGACAATGAAATTGAAGCAATCACTTTTAGTGCTGCATATTGCATGTTCGATGATGATAAAATTGTTTGTTTTGATAATTTCATTTCAAATCCCACAGGCCGTTGAGGCATGACCGTAGTACTCCCGGTAGAGCCAAACAGGCATAGTGCTGAATGCCATGAAATGAGATTTAAAGCCGAATTTTCCCCGTGCTCTGATTGGTTGACCTATAAATCATTAATTTAAAGGCCGTTTCTTGAGAAAATTTACTTACATAGCGTAACGATGGACTATCCGTGGTGGCAAATTCCCTCTGCCCCCGTAAAGTGGAGGTGCTGCCATGCACGGAGAAGCCGAGGGGGGCGCAACCTAACTGCACACTTTAGATTATCAGGCAACGGCAACTGATTGATTCGCCAATTTTTAAATTTTTTGTACTTTAATTAACACCGGATTTTATCCATTTTGCCCCCCCCCCCTGCTTAGTGGGTGCATGTTGTTTGCACCCCCCCCCCCCCCCCCCAGACACCCTAGGCGCAATGCCCCCAGACGAAATAATTTTACATGACTAACTATGTGATGAAACGTGCTCTTTAAATGGGGTTGCATAACGTACTGGCGGCACAAACAGAAAAGGTCCTTAAAACCAATCAGATTCTTTAGCTAATCAAATTTAAGTCTTGGCTCTGATTCTCCTTTTTCTCATTCGCATCTGCACCATTTGGCACCATTATCCATGCTCCGCCATAGTAAACGCTTGCAAGGCATAACCACATGCGGTAAAATTCATGTCAAGCCTTAAATGACTATTATTTTCAGCCAAGGAGAATAAAAACTGTTTTTTCGCATCAGTTCAGTTTCGCCCCCACTTTATGGGCGCATATTATTTGCAGGCACATACGCATGTGTCAGATTTTTACATAATGATTTCAGTCAAAACAATGTATGAAAGAAGTTAAGAGTTCATCAGTACCTTTCTGATTTAAACAGAAAAAAATAAGATCAGAAAAAGTTTTCTTGCTCATAGCAAAGACCAAAAAATTTAAGCCAGCTGGATTTTTGGGCCAATTCAGTTTGAACCTTCGGCTCTGATTCTTTTTTTCTCATCCGACTCTGCGCCAGTTTGTTTCTGATTCCTAGCTCCACCATGGTCATCACTTGCGAGGAATGACCAGATGCGTTAATTTCATGTCAGCTCGTAACTGACTATTATTTCCAGCCAGTGAAAATATAGAATATTTTTCAGATCAATTCAGTTTCGACAACCCGCACCTTATTAGGCATTTTTATTTCACACCCCTGACTATTTTTACATATTAGCATGCTCTATAACAACATATAATTTGTTATTGGGTGCATAAAAACACTGTGGGACCGAAACAGGTTTTTTTGAGCCAAATTTCCCAGTAGAATCTACTGTCCCAACATTTTCATTTTCGAACTGTTATCCTTTCGATCTATTTTCCCGTCACTCTTTGCAACATTGAAGCAAAGACTCACTCTAGAATGGGTGAAAATAGGGGTTCTGGTTGATTTTCCCCCTATATTCTTACCCCCACGAAATTATTACATCCGATCCGCCTTTTGGCATGTTTGCCATGATGAGGGCTCAGTAATAAGGTAGTTTTAAATGCCTCGGGGGAGTACAGGAGGAAAAAAACAAAAAGTGTTACGAGTCCCAACGAAATCAAAGCTCAAAAAATACTCTGCCTATGAAAAAATCCATGTTAAAGTTAAGCTTTTTATGAAAACGATTTTTTTCGAAACATGAAAATAACGTGCTCGATCCCAATTTGCTATGAAAAGCCCTTCCCATGATAAAACTTTGCCAGAACTTTAACTAAACTCTGGACCGTGTAATTAAAGTCAATACCCCCTTGCCTCCTATATCTTAAGGTCGAGGTCTGAACGATGGTGTATTGGGAAATACCCTGGTTGAGTTGCCATCCGGAAACGACCTCTGATCAGACCATCCCATACCAAAGTGTCCACTGATCAGACTGAAGAGCGTTAGAAACACCGTGTCCGCTCAGCGTGCGCTCAAAGTTGTCTCTGATCAGACCATGCCAGACGGAAATAACCTCTGATCAGACCGAAATCAGACCATTGTCCAGACAATTGTGCTCTGAAAGTTACTTCTGGTCAGACTATTATGCACTCGAAAGTCACTCCTGATCAGACTCTAGTGCGCTCAAAATCGAATCTGATCAGATTCAATTGCGCGCAAAACATTGTGATCAGTGAAAGGTTTTCACTATGAACGAATCTCTTTAATTCTGCTATAATATGCTCATTTGGTAAAAATTGATGTTTGCAGTATTAAATTCGTCTGACAAAAAGCCAATTCTAAAACTATTGCTAATAAAAATCAAGCCCAACTTCCGAGAAAAAATATTTGGCATACCATTAGTGCATATTTGTGACTCAATGGATGAACTTATACAGCTTTTCATAAGAAACGTCGTGGTCTCCAGTTAATAAAAATTTCCTC
Source organism: Convolutriloba macropyga (assembly GCF_964194025.1). Taxonomy (NCBI): domain Eukaryota; kingdom Metazoa; phylum Xenacoelomorpha; order Acoela; family Convolutidae; genus Convolutriloba; species Convolutriloba macropyga. Next base: position 15,741,219 of record NC_134471.1, on the reverse strand, counting down.
TTAAGAAGACCGGCATTTGCTATCAGCTGGACCCCATTGGTTCTGATAAGAGGCAGCAAACTCTAGGTGTGTCTCTGAGTAGAATGTTGATTTTTGTTGCCCCTTGGCAGAGCCAACATCTCTCATTTAAAAAATACAAAAAAAATCGAAGGAAAACAATGTGCTCAAAATGGTCTCTGATCAGACCCAATTGAGCTCAAAATGTTCTCTGATCAGACTAATGTGCGCTTGAATCCGCCTCTGATCAGATCAAACCAGACGAAAATGACCTCTGATCAGACCATTACCTCTGATCATACTTAAGCGCGCTCGAACTAAATCCCAGACCCTTCCATTTTGGTCTGGAAACACACCGTGTGCGTTGGAATTGGGACTGATTAGAGGTCACTTCCGTCTGGGACTCAACCTGGGTACTCTAGAAAAGAACCCAATGTTTTCAGTGAGAAAAGGACTCCATCAGAGAGTGGTGGGACTTCATCAAACTCTTCACAGCACAGACCAGAAGGATCAGAGGGTAGTAGAGGCAGTGGCCCTGGATCATACACTACTCGCAGCTCAGACAAACAACGTCTCCTAGAAATGGTTGCTTTATTTAAATTATTTGCCTTTTTGCCTATTGCTGGTTTTATGTGCAGGGTATTTTATATTGTCTGCACCATTTATGAACGCAAGTGGAAATTTATCTGATTATATATAAACCCCAGCTACGTTAGTAATGCACGTTAAGCAAAGGGGGCATTTAGCATTTTTGCCCCCCCCATTGATAAACCACCATATCAAGCTAACTTTTATCAAGCACTGTTTAGTTTCAAATAAATAAATTTTCATGCTCTTCTATCGAATCAACAAGACAGCTGTACTAGAAATAACTTTCTGAGAAACTAATTTGAGAAGTTTAGATGTTATCAACCAATTGAAATACAGCTCAACCCCGGGTTGAAGTTTCTTTGATTTCATACAAGGATCATATATGATTTCATACTGTCCATACTTGATTTCTTAGTACGATCCTTGTATGAAACCAAAGAAATCATATATGATACTTGTATGATTACCAAGAAATCATATATGATCTTAGTACGAATGACAAGAATCAGACATCTATTTTTTGAAAATCCTCAACCATTTATGTTTTTCTGTTTTTATTCGGTAGGGCATCGCCTATATGATACCCCGGCATCACATTGTGATCCGCCAAAAGACCCTAACGTACAATATCAATTGCAATTTGGGCACAAAATAAAAAGGTAAGTCCAAACAGATAACAAAGTTTTTGACATACTCTGAAGCCAGTTTATACATACAAATGCTCATTTATAAAAAAAAATTAATCGAGAAAAAAATTGCATATCACGTCAACTTCGTTTTCTGAATACGCTTAAACCACAAAGTTGTTCTTTTAGCGCACACAAAGAATCAAATGTGGATTGCAAATGCGATATAATAATTTAATAAGTCCTCTTACTACATTATACGGGAGTTTGTGGCACCAGTCAATGTACTATGTGTCATATATGACCTTGTGTGATATCCAAGAAATTTTTTCAACTTCAATGGAAAATCAAAATTATACAGTTTTTAGTCTTTGAATTTTTTTGTATGATCCCTGTATGATTTCTAGGAAATCATATATGGTCCTTGTATGACTACCAACAATTCATACAAATCATATATGACCTAGTATGATTACTAAGAATCATATATGACCTAGTACGAAATCAAAGAAAGTTGTATGATCGTTGACCCGGGACTGGAACAAACTCTCTCCATTGTATCAGGATCTTACAAGATAATCATTTTTGCCAGAATATTGCAGGATAACATTTTTTTAGTTAGAATCTTGCAGGATAACCATTTTTTCTGTCAGATGATAATTTTTTGCATATTCTGCAAGTTAAACCGTTTTCTTACAGGATATTAAAAAATTATCTTTTTTTTCTGCCCGACTTTGGAAGATAATAATTTGTCTGTCAGAATCTGACAAAATCCTGTAAGATGACCATCCGGTCTCGACTAGGGTATGACACAGTGCTGGAACTTCTGGAATACTTTCTCATTGGTCCTAAAACCAATTATACATGTTTGAGCTGTCTCCAATAAAGATAATGGTTGGCTATTAATTACACATAAAAAAGAGAGATTGGTATAAAGTCCCATAATCTGGATAAATTTGTATATTTAACTGGTTAATTTGTATACTTTTCATTAGTTTTTGACTATAGGCTATTTACTAATTGCACAGAAATGTGGTCGACAACCAACTGAATATATTCCAGGCGAAATCACTAAAGAACCAGACTTGGGTGATAGAAAGTTATCCCTGGTTCACCCACGCTGCCATGGAGAAAAAGAGACAAAAAAGTACTGCGGGGACAGAAGGCAAGGCCATGAAGTGGGTGGACGTCGAGAACAATTGCAGCTCAAGTTGCCATGCTGAACGACTGAACGAGAGTGAAGACCACGAGTTTTTCACGATTAAAAGAGAGTGGGGCAAACACAGTCTACCCGACACATTTCTTGTTCCGTCTTCGAACGAACAGGAAAATGCCAAAGGAACAGTTTCTAGTTCTACACGGCATCTATCAACACCCACCGTTACCAGGGTTCAAGTGGATAGTTTAAGGATATAGGAATTTCTTTCAAAATGGCTCTTAATTACGTAAATCTTGTATCGTTCGGATCCCCCCATAAGATAATAATCCATAAGATTAATTCTCAAATGCTCAAGGGTGGCAAAAATAAAATTAGGGTAAATACGGCAAGTTGACCCTGTAGCGACCCCTATTCATGGTTTAAGTTTTCCATTTTGTTTTGGGGGTCATAAATTTGAATCATCTATAAATTTTTATTTGCCTCCAATCTGAGGAGGAGAAGTTAACTCCATTTTGACAAAAAAAGACTGATACTTTCCCCAAAATCGAAGCATTTTTAGAGATAAAATAGATACCTCCTGGGGTTCTCAGAGTCCCTTGGCCAACGCCGAGGTGAGGTGTCAGGCACAAACAACATCTCATGTGATTAAATCATCTTGGATTGCACAAGAGGGGTAAATGGGGAACCCAAAATTTATAATCACACAAGGGCTTCTGACGCACCAAATTCAGTACATTGGTCTGACAATTTATAGACAAAGTTCAACTCAGATTTATCAGAGATTGTTTCGATCAACAACGCGTTAACTTCAATGCATTTTTGGTTTTTGCTATCAATATAGTTTTTTTAGATCGTAGAACGTTCTTGAGAACAGAAACTAGAAACTTGTTTTCCATAGTTCTGCAAGAAAAGGCCAGACGCGTGTCTTGGGTGTCCACAAATGAGTCCGAGGACTACACGAAACTGTTTTATGACATGTCCGAGATAAACACGACAACTGATGACTACGCTGAGGCTGTGGTGGAGGGGAGCGCCAATAGGAAGTGCTCTACAGCTCGAGGCGACACCAGTTTCGATTCGTCCTCCAATCGCATTCAGAGTTTGAATGTCAAACGTCTCGTAGAAATCGCAAAGCCTAAAATCAAAAGGGAGGCATTTTGTTTTTTTAATGATAATCAAATTCAATTTTATCTCATAAGTGAATGAAGTTTTCAGTTACAATTTCATCATTTTAAAAGTAATAGTTACTTATAATGGTAGATTTTATCCCCCTCTCCCTGAAATGAGTTATTGGACTACTGATATAGCGCAGTATAAAACCCGCACATTTATAGTTCGAAAAAAAGTGTGTTCGAAACTATTGTTGATACACTTTGCTCCAATTTTTAACCGTAAATTTGATTCGAAAAATGTTTTTCTTATCACAATTTCTACAAAATTGTTTTTCTATGTGTCAAGATTTATCAAGATGTTAGCGGGTTACGCCAAGAGAACTGCTTGATATGTATTAATAAGATCTTGTCGAGATCTTACCAAGGTGTTCCAAGAAATTTTTATCTATCAAGATCTTGGCAAGATGTTCCAAGTTTTGCAAGAGTTTTCAAGATCTTGCATGACACGGCAAGGTTTATCAAGTTTCGCTTCGTAATCTCACATTGTTAAATATAATGTTCACAAAGTAAAAATTTAAAATGATGTTGAAAAGGATTCGTCGTTAAGTGTTTCGGAGGCAGATAAATATATTTCCAGTGAAAATTTTAATCGAAAAAAGAAAATTAGTCAAGGAAGAAAAAACTTCTACTTGGGCTTAAAAAGACGCAAATCGGCTTCAACACGGATTAAAATCAGGTTCACTTGAAACAAAAACTGCGCTTTTCAAATTTCACATAGAAATAACATTTCCTAATATCTGCATCCTCCAAATGTTTTTGTTTCATTGTAATCAGTGTGCCTTGAAAACAAATTATAGACTCACAGTCATTTCACTAGTACATTGGTGAAATTTCATTACTGCCGCAGAATGCTTTATAAAAACTTTGCTACGCAAAAATTTAGTTCTTATAACTAGATAAAAAATAAAATTTTTATACATAACTTATTCTGTCCTTCCACAGTTTGCTTTTTAAACTAAGTACACACATAGTTAAGTGTACAGAAATCATTTGGAATTTAAAAGTTCATCTAATCTTAATACCATACCATATTTTTAGTGGGCTACTTGACAATTTATCCAATGCCGAATAGCAAATGCCATAATAGCAAAATTACCCAATGTACCAAAATAGCAAATGCCATAATACAAATTATTCCCCCTGATGTTTTGGTTCAATAATCTGATTCGGGCGTGATTGATTCAAATCGAATCTAATTGTCCACGGAGGCGTGGCATTGAAACATAGTGAAATGAGATAATTTCATAATAATACATAAAATTTACTGATAAATAAAAATGAAAAACTTATTACATACTAATTTATCTCAGTTAGATGCTTTTATACTAAATTTTAGGTCTGATAATCTTAATAATAGGGTAATACCTTGGGTAAATTTTTGGTATTGTTCCTTTTTGAGCATTGGACGTTATGTCCTGACACCTTTTAAAGTCGACAGATTTGATCCAAATATGGGAAAAGGTTATCGGATTTAAAGTAGGATTGTGGTTATAGTACTGATTATATTTGGGTGTATTATTTGATTTTTTCATCAAAGGCCAGAAAAGATTTCAATCCAATTGATTGATGTCTGTTGTCTCAGATTCTAGCTTAGTTATAAACTGAACTACTTTAATATATTTGGACCATGCTGCAAACGACATTTTTTTGATCTGATGTTGATCATATTATGCGCTATCAAACCACATAGAGAGAAAAGAAGCCTTGAAAAAAACTGTTACCTAGTTTTTGAGGCTGGGATGAAGAAATAAGTGGAACCAAATGGACAGCTGCATTTTCTGCAAAATTATAGTTTTAGCTACAAAATTATCATATTGTTTTTCTGGCAACCAAATAAGATAATTTTATTAGCATTTGTAATGTTCTTTATATTAATTAGCAACATACTTTTTTGTTCTCAAGCCGAACACTGTGATTTATTGAAAATTTCAGGTAAATCTTTTTAAACTCTATTGTTCCCTCAATAAGTTAAATTTTTGAAATTTCTAGTTTATCTTTTTTTAACAAGAAGGACACAACAAAACTTCTCAGAGCCATTGATTTTGGATCCAGCGACATAAAAATTTTCAGAAAATATATATCTAAGTCTGAGTACCAAATATTTTGGGCCGCATTTTCTCATGAGAATTACAGAAGCAAAAATTGCACTAAGCGCAATTAGCTGCTTTGTCTGTTTACGTTTCTCATTTCGCTTTTCAAAAGAACCATTTTTAGTCAACGTTTATTTCTTTAGCCATGAGAAATCCAAAAAATGTGAGAGACAATTAAATATTTTGCGGATAAAAACTATTAAAAAAGTTTAGCGAAATAAATTGCTGAGCCCCGTAAAAACCTCGAGTAAACATTGTCAATTGCAGTTTATTTGCTGCTTTATAAAACAATGCTTCCTTTGTTCCAATAATAGTTAATAATTTTACAAAAATTTTTTAGTTCAATTATCTTTAAAAGAGAATTTGCCAACAAGAATTCCAACTTCACTAAATTTTAATAAAAATTTAGTTTGAGAATTCAGATATTGTAGAAAAAACCGAAGTGGCCAGTTAAAACCAAAATTTTAACGACAAGGCTTGTAAATTTGGGCTTTTTTATACAAAGTTTGCAATTTACAGCCGACAAATGACTTTTGATGCATTTTTGATGCATAGATAGATCTCTGCCGGAACATCCGTAAGTTCTCTTTTAGATAGCTGTGATGTGAATAACGGAGGAAGAAGTACATAAATGGATTTTATCTTTTTTTGTCGGAACGGCATCAATCCCAGCCACTCACCCAATTTTTCTTTTTTTGTGCTGCAATTTTCACTTTCTGAATAAATTTAACTATTTAATTTTGTTTGAATCGAGTTAATATAAATCAGCAAATGACTTTTATTCGATTTGAAATTGGGGCTATTACACAACGCCAGCTGTCAAGAAGGCCAAATATAAATAGATTATTAACAATTTTGGTGGCGTGGTTAAATTTCCAAGCATTTTGATTACAACACATCGAAAATTATGATAAAATTTTTAAATAGCTGGGCGCCGTTTATCACATGCGTGGTGTATTTGTCTTAGAGAGTTCTAATTTTAAAATTGTTCTCTTTATTGTTCAGGCTATCAAATATGATCCGCATTGTAGCCCTAATCTAAAATTTTCTGTAATATTTCTATTTACAACGGTTTTTTGCTAAAGTACTTTTTCAAGTGAGATATCCCACTATCTCTTCAAATAGTTTAATTAAAAAACTGGGAAAACAAAAAATATATAACACTTGATAAATTAATAAAAAAAACTGGGTACAACTTAGCCCGTCGAAAATTTTATCAATACGAAAGATTTTGCGTCGTTGCGCTTTAGCTCGGTTTGCCATTATGTCAATTAACGATTTCTAGGTTATTCTACTAACACGAAAACAAATATTGTTGAATCTAAACTTAAGTTTTTTAAAATTGAAAATCTTTATACTTTAAAAAAATAGTAATAACTAAACATATTGCAAAACTACAGTCCGCACAACCCCCGAAAAAAACTGATGAGTTTTGTTTAGTTGATGCTTTATAAAACAGAATGCTTCCTTTGAAAAGCCACCGAAAGCTTCACACTCGAACATCAGCATTGAGAAGAGTGCTAACTAGAAAACGAAAGAAGAGCCAAAAAATGAACTCAAGAGGCGAGGACGCCCAAGAAACTGGTCGAGAGGGGGGAGATGAAGCAGACGAAGATGTAGTAACTACAACATCAGCGTCAGAAAACTTAGCGGAGCCTCGGCTTGGAAAAGAGTACAGTGTGCATGGCTATTTTTACTCGACTGAGAGCGCGCCTGATTTAGCGTCAAAGGATAAATGTTAGTTTTGATTTCACACGATTCCAGCTAAACTAACCAGGAAATTTACTGTTTATGAAAGGTTTAGATCATCGAGGGGACGTTGAGATTCATTTTTAGGACGAGACTATCTGAATTGGCTGAAGAATTTTACTGGACTGATTTGCGAAAAAATTTTACTGCAAATTTGGATTATTGGCTTTGAAATATTTCCGCGAATGAGTCCAGGATAATCATTCAATCAAATCAGCCGGTCTATTCCTCATAAAATGGATTACTCCCCACCCGTCTACCCTTGGATGCTAGTCATAGATCATTCCAGTTTTCATAACTATGCTTTCCAAATCAGAAGCTGGCAACTCCCATCTTGGAAACAGAAATCGTGAAAAAATTTGAATCCGAAAATGTTTTTATGGTAGATTTTCAAAAATTGATCAAATTGGCGAAATGTAAGATTTGAAAGAAAAATTGGAGTTTAATTGCCAAATTGTATAGGAAATAGAAAATTTTTGCCTGCTTCGTTTACTAGCATTCCGAAATTTTTATCTATAAATCTAGAAAATTATATATTTTTAACTGTGTTGTTATCCATGCATCAATGAACTTCTTTGTTTCAGCTGAGTATGAGACAGGTTAAGATTCTCAATTTAAACTTGCATTCAGAGCCGATGTGTTACGTTTCCACTGCTAATCCTATTGCTAATTAATTGCTCTTGAACGAAGTCCATACCAATTATTGTAAACGTGCGTATCTTTTTTTAATGCAAAATTTTCGCTTGGCAATTTTGACTTTTCTAGTGACTTTTACGCCATCTACTTTTTGCGTTTCGCGTGATCTAAAATTCTCTCTCAATCCCAATTTCAGCAGCTGAATTCAATTGGCGGCAACTTAATACTAAAAGTCAAATAAAAAGTGCGCCAAAACTGATGCCATTTTTCACTTTAAAACTTAATAGTGGCATGTGTTAAACTCTAATGTGGTTATTTGAAGCCGACTATTGAACTTCTTAGTCCCATTTAGGCTCCCCCCTCCCCCCGACTGAAGCAGGCTGCAATTGATTAGAGCTCCCACTAGTCGTTCAAGAGCAGTTCTTCCGACGTTTAGTCGGTTGTGTTTAATTTGGCATCGCACCATAAAATCAATAGTTTTGTAGTGCAACTGTCCTGTAACTCCTATTCATACTTTTCTGCAATTAAATTTATCTAAAAACAGATATTCAAAATTTCAATGCATATACAATGCACATGGTAATAATTTTATATAGGAAACTTTCTTTTTCTGTGTGTACATTCAGCAATACAAATCTTTGAACTTAATTTACATATTTGTTTCCCTAATATTCATTTTTTTGAAAGCCATGATCAAATGGAGCATATACTTCTTGATGAGATTTTTTTTAGTCATTGACGAGATATAAACTTTTGTGTTTTTTGTTGCTGACATTGGATGACACATAAAATTGCATATTATCAGATGTTCTGATCTCTTTAACCTTCTACTTTACTGAGAGCGGTTTAATTCTGTCCAAACAAAACAGTCATATTAACAAAAAACTGAGATTATCGAGTTAGCAGAGATGTTTTTGAGCGACACTGAATGCACTAGAAAGAGCATGATGACGAAACTACGGAAGAGTCACAAAGTTATGGACTAAAAAGTCAAAATATCCTTGACTTGCCTTATTGCTTTAATTTTTATTTTGTGAGACTGAAGTCTTTTCATGTATTTAGCTTCTTTCATCATTTCAATTCTTCTAACCTTCCTTAATAAATTTTCAATTTAAACAAAATTCATCCTCTTCCTGTATAATCCAACTTTGGTTCTCTGTATTTACAAATTTGTGTCATGGCTTTTACTTTTTGACAGTATATCAATTTTTGTTCAAATCTCGACTCATTGTGCATCAATTCTTTCGCGTTTTTTAGACCTCCCTTAATGGCTAAACAAATACTTTAAAAAGAAAACATTTTTAGACTTCAAATGGTACCCAAAAGATCCTTGTGAACGCGAGGTTATGTTTGACTGTTTAAAGATCTGATAAAGAGTTTTTTGGCGATTTCCCAATTATAATCGTTGCGCATCAGGAGATGATCAGCAGGGTTTAGAAATTGTAAATTTGATTCAAAGTTTGCTTTATTTACCCAATTTCGTAGATGATGGCTGTGTTTATGGAAATTATAGAGGCGGAACGTTTTTGTTTACATAATACAAATGGAATATGGCAGAGTCGAAGTATTTATAAAAAGTGCTTTTGAAAAGAGCACCAATGCCAATTGTTTCAAATGTAGTTGTATTTTTGTTCTTTACTTTTAAATATAGCTTCAACAGTTTCAGTTAATTTTCAGTATGACTGAGATGTTCTTGTGCTCCAGTTTTAGCTCAGTTAGAAAAAAAGTATTCATGAGCTTCAGTTGTCAATTATGTAATACTTAACTGAACTGTTCTCTGCGTAGTTTATCATCTTTTAGCAATATTTTATTCCAAAAATTTCAATTTCTTGCTTATACAGAGGACGGTCAGCTTTTGATACAAGTTTGAGCACGTTCTGTTTAAGACATATAACCGTTCGCAAAATTATATTTAACTTCGCACTTCAATTGGACTCGACCGCTAGTGGACAAAAATTAGAAAAGTTCTGTATGTTCTTTTCTAAAAGTAGGAAAATTGTTGGTACATCCCGTTTGAAATGACAAAAATGATCGGTTTTTAAAATTTGAATCTTGGTATATAGTGTAGTCGTAATTTTTGGTAGGGCTCTTTTCGCAGGAATTTCAAATGTTATCCTCGGAAAAGGCCTGAGCAATATTGAAATATTTTCTTTTGCTCGTTGGTAAAAATGGGACAAAATTCAATTTTGTAAATGTCAAGTTTAAAATTGTACCAAAGTTGTTGATCACTGGTGGGGAATGAATTCATCAGTTCACATTCAAGTTGTTGTGATATGATCATACAAAAACGCGCACATGTTCTATGATTTTTTGTAGTATGGAACTAAACATTCCATTGAATTCCTACGTTTCAAATTGAACAAACTAAAAATTTGCCAATTTTTAAAACTCTACATACTGACGATACCGAAGAAAAAACGATTTTGGTCGTTTTTCTCTAACAAAAATTGAACAAACTTCTGATTGCCTACATTTGAAAAGGACAATTTTTGGACCAGGAACAACAATTTCAGACTAACAGAGGCGTCAAAAGTGGATCATACAATTTTTTTTATATGCATACCATAAATAATATTTTTCTCATTCTGTAATTTTACATTAACCAAACCCGGATCACGTCAATTTTTTTATAAATTTAATTCCGAATAAATAGCATAAAAAGCTGTATTTCAAAAGTCTTGTTGTTGATCAGCTTAAATTTCTAAATTTGACTCTATTGAGATAATGTCGCCCTTGTCATGATTTTTCTACCCAATATTTGGTAAATGATAAAACTGCGCGGCTCTGAATGACTCAACCATATGTCAAAATTTAAAAAGGATCCTCGGAGTACACCTACGCAACGGATTCGGAGACTGGCGATACTGAACGGAGTCTTAAAAAGGCCTCTCAACAGTCGGATAGGCTGATGGCTGAGCAGGAAGCGAAAGAGAAGGGAAAACTGAATAGGAAGGCCAGTGAACCCCTGTACGATGAACCCGTAAGCTACGACTCTCGGAGCGCTTTTAAGGTTCCAAACAAGCATTACCTCTCTCTAAAATAATTAGCTAACTCATTACATTGACCTATAGGTCCTGCGTAACAAATCAAATGTATATCTAAATCCGTGAAATCCTTGTTATATAAAATCAATAGATATAAAATGATCAATTTTCGGGGGGGGGGGGGGTCGCTGGTTTTGCAAATTTGTCAAATTTGAAAAGGAAAGTTCTAAGTGTTGACCTTAAAATTGGGTCTTCACATTTTAACACATAGATAGAGAAACCTTTTGGAAAATAAGTATGAAAAATTAAGTGTTTTCCTCCTTGGTCGTTAAACTTTACACCGCAAAGGCAGACCCGAATTGCCTCAGTCAAATTTCACTGAGCGTACAACTAAATTCTGTTTTGCTATGTTAATACATGGGATATAAACGAATTTTGCGGAATTGGGTTATTTTCAAAAGCGAGGCTAGTGATATTGTACGTAACCGAATTTCGGGCGAAGGCAAAATCAACCAAAGTCATTTCACATCAGCTTTGCGGTGTAATTAATCGGCGACAAATGACTCAGAAAACAAAGACAAAAATTTTATGAATAGCTTGAGAAAACAAGCTGAATACAGAGAACTTGGTACAAAATTATGATGACTCGGTTTAAAAATCATGATTTACATAAAATGCTTAAATTGCCAAAATTAGTCGCTGAATGATGCGGGATATTTGGTTGTCAAAAACTTATTTTCACCGGAATTCCCGTCATTTATCTATTTGGTTATTTGGGCCTGGTGGCTAAAATGTCACCTTAAATTGAAAGGTAAATTTTTTCACAATCCAAAATTTTTCACTTTTTCACTTTTTCCATTTCAGTCAAATGCACGGGGCTGCTTTCTAAATTGTCATATCACGCCATGTTATTTAATTTTTTTTGTTGAGATCAAACAACTTCTTTTCGAGTAATATTTTTTCACCGCTTTCATATGGTGAACTGACAAAACAGTCTAAAAAAAACAGTCTCAGAGAAAACAATCCCAAAAATAGACAAAAAGCCCCAGACTGAAAGATGATCAAAATAACAAAAGCAAAACCTATTAGAGTAATCAGTCATATTATGATACTGGTACTTTTGAACAAGTTCTTGTAAATTTGCATCAATTTTTGCGTAATTTGTTTTCTTTGGTATCTTTACTTGCTGACCAGCTGTTATCTTCTCCACTTCTGTTTCTGAGTTTTTTGTTCGTCTTTGAGATTCTCAATCAGTTTTGGTAGCGATGGATGTTTTATTAAGCAGCTTTACACAATTACTGTTCAAGCATTCTAAGGACTTGTTTGTTCTTGGATAGCCCTTCCTTTTGCGCTAGCAGCAATTCCAACGTTCAATTGCAAATTGCGGTTTCTGCCTCTGAACAGTAGAGTTGTATGGGCTCATGTAATTATCTTCAAAGTAGTTGAAAATAAGTGGCTCACAAACCTCCGGGAAAGTTGACTGCAATTTCTCAAATGCAGTAATGATATCTTTCAACGAAAAGAACGCCGAGCAACGCATCATTCAGCTATGCTCTCGGAACTTCAAGTTATTTTTGTAATTTTATGCTTTGCCGGCTGACTGCACATGTCTCCACACGTTCTGACCAAGGTTAAAGAAGCAAAATTGAATTCGAAAGTTTTCATTCCACTGAAGGAATGCGTTTCGAACTGAAATTTCGATATCGATTGTTACCCATTTTCTTGATGTTTTCGGAAGACCTGATAGAAGACTTTTGCGAGAAGCTTAACTTAGTTGTAAGCTGGAATAGTCCGCTGTTTCTCTACTGATGTCTTTTTGGGCAGCAAATACTGCTTGGAGTGGAGTCTCGCCAGCCGTTGCTTTGTCTTTCAACACCGAGGAGAATTTCCTCTTTTCAATATCTGCTGGATCAATAAATGGCTACTAACTGTGATTACTTCTTCGATTTGTTCATTGCGTAGCCTGACTCAGTAAGTTGTCGGCGCCTAATATAGGGATGGACTTCAATGATGAGCAGTTCTATTTTTGGTTGTCTGAATGAATTCCATATTAACAATTTGCGACAAAATTATGACGCCAAACATCGTGAGGAACACTTTTATATGCTTTTAATTTTAAACAAAACCTTTCATTGAGTTTAACAACTTCTTTTGCAACCACTTTAAAGATAATTTGATTCAATTTAGCTTAATTGTCGATTAATTTTGGTTAAATAATGCGTTGAGTCACAATCTGTAAAGTTTCGGGACTGTTTTGTCTGGGACTGCTTTGTCTGGCACTATTTTGCAATTTAGGACTATTTTGTCTGGGACTATTTTCTCTGGGACTGTTTTGTCCGGCTGTATATTCCGTCCAAAGTTGGCAGTCGCTCCGCTTTTCTGGATTAATCTGTTGACATTGCCTGACAATCTCTGCTCAGCGTAGTTTTCCACTGGAACCTGCACTGTCAAGAGTGACTACAGATTATGCATACTATTCAGATGGCCTAGATACTAGTTCCATAGTTTTCGTATGGCCTATTTAGAGCACTTATATTTCAGCCAAGATAATGCCCCCGTTTTAATCAGGATTAACTCTTTTTAGTTGCTCCTATGTTCTAAAACTTCAGTATTCAAGATGCAAATGAGACGCTATGTATGTAATTTTTGGCTCGATTGGTCATAAATATCTCCCCCAAAACTAGGGTTGCAAAAAGGGGCGCGTTACTTTATTATCACGGGAAACAAAAACTCTTGTACCTTTGGGTGGTAGGGTGAGAGGGAGGAATTGAGGAGGTAAAGAACAGCTTTAGACTAAAAAATAATCAGTTTTTCTCAAAATTTTTATGTATCTACCAAATTACTGTACCTTGATGTCGAGTATAAAATTTGCAAACTTGTCAAAGTTTTATTGTTGAATATTGCCGAGAGGTAAAGCTTTTGTTAAACTAAATCCTCAGGGATCGGAAAGACCGTCTGAGAGAAAAGCGAACAACCCTTATGTCAGTTCGTGGCTCAGTAGCAATAAAGACCCGAAAAACATGACTAAAAAGGAAAAAGAAGAGTTCAAAAAGAGGGAAAAAGAGAGGAAGAAACAGGAAAAACTGGCGGAAAAGGAGGCCAAGAAAGCCCAAAAGGAGAAAGCGAAATATCTCGCTGTGAACAGGAATACCCAATCCAAATCTAACTCAAAAAGTGATTACAACAAAACGCAAAATGGAAAGTCTGGCAAAACAGGTGAGTAGAGAGTTTTTGTGTTCCCAGAGTAAAATTTTGCCTCAAAAATGAACATAACGAAATGATCGGTTTTGACCACTATTAATTCGGAAACGATTGTTTGCTTTATGTGGATAAAGACCGTTTATTCTTGACCCAATTTTTCTGGAAAAATTTTTTAATGACCGGTGTATGTAATAAAACTAATTTAAGTGCGGTTTGGGCACATTTTTGGGCAGCAATCGTGATCGCGGCCAATTTTAAAATTCAAGAAAACTCCATAAACAATTACGGGCCATACTGGAACACAAATGTCACGTTGAAAACGGGAACGATTTTAATGCAATGAAAAAATCAATTAATCTAAAGAAAAGAACTGTGCGGTCACTTTTCTGAACCCACAAAACATTTATAAGCTACGCCCCTAACAAATAACATTGCCGCTCTAGCGCAATTCTTGAAATGTTAGTCTGTTCATGTTTAATAATTTTAATTGTTCGCAAAAAATCGCTAGAAAATTGGTACAGGTCACTGATAATCATAGATATGACAATTCGTTTGAAATTGCTCCCAGAAGTTGTTTCCTCAACGAGTGCATATTCGGACCAATATGGTGATTTACATAAAATTTAGAATTTTTTCAAGATTCCTTTCATTTATCTACTCGTGATCATAATCAGTTCTGAGAAATTTAGATGCTCTGCTAAGGCAATCTGGGGATCCAGTATTGTTCAATCACGTGAATCACAGCTTGTTAAAACTCTGTTTAAAAGAAGCTTTGCACTTACTGTGAGAATTACTGAAAAAATCAATTAAAAACTTATAAACTCAAATCAAATAGTTGTAGAACAGACAGTGCAGAAGAGTTACGCCAAACCGAATTCTGTTGATTTCTCTTGATCTCCCTTTAGCATCCTGCTTGCTCTGATATTTTCTTACATTATATTATGCAGAAAATGAGATGAACTTGGCATGATAGCCGAGAGGTAAGGTGTGTGATTAAAACACCATTGATCGATAGTTCGATCCCCTGCCTCCTTGAAGCTGTCTGTGTAAGGATGAGCTCTTACTTAACCATAGCTTCAGGTTGACCACAGCCTGACCAATGTTGGCTGCAGTAATGGTACCGCGTGAAAGTCTCAGACGCAAAAAAAAGTGGCCATAGTCACCAAAAAAAAGAGCATGCATGCTCACTAAATGAACAGTCTGAGATGTGGGGAATAATAGAAAAAAAGGACAGCTGAGAACAGGCTACTGAGGCCTAATGATGCTTTGCTGCGCAGAAACAAATTATTTTATAACTTTCAGCCAAGTAAAAGTCAACAATCAAGTCTTGTTTACCATCTTACCTAAAAAAATTTCTATCTATTCTGTTTCGGCCCATTTATTTTGTGTCACTCAATTACAACTTATCTGTTGTTATATAAAACTTTACTTCGTAAAATATAGCACGTGCGCGTGGGGCGTAAATGTTGATTGCCCCCAAAGATGGAGGGGCTGAAACATTATAGATTCAAAGTATGATCAATTCAACTTTTTAAATTATAGTAGATCATTATTAGGATGCTTTTAAATTGCTAGCATTTATGGTGGTCAACCTGGGAAGCTGTTAGTATTAAAATTATTCAGTTACTCGCCTCAAAATCGAAAAACGAATAAAAGGCTATCAAAAGCAGTCAAAACCGCATTCTCTCGCAAAATATTGAACGCGTTTGACCACTATCCTCAATTGGGATTAACCCAACTCACAATCAATTCTGAACCCTTTTGATTCCAGGCTTTTGGAGCTCATCCAAAGATACGAGTGGCGTTTCCAGAAGTGCAAACAGTGCCTCCCGGACACAGTCTGTATCTGAGACAGACCCACCATCCAAGAGCAGATCTGGAATGGGGCAAGCAGGCAATGCTACCAAGGGGGGCCAGAACTCAAAAGCAAGTTACAGTTTCATATGAGTTTAATTTTCAATCAGGGTTGGCGCATTTTAATTAATTTATGTACTCTGTCGAAAACGGGTTTTTGGGTGAAAATGGAGAAATGTTTCAGTGAAGTGTCAGTAAAATTATTGCAATCCTATAATTCCTAAATCCTGTATCCATCTCGCGATAAATTACGTATTTTGTCTGAAAATCGTTCAAATTATATTAAGATAAAGATCCGGGTGAAATAATAGAGGGATGAAAAAAAATCGGGGTTAAAATATCGGGGGTGATGATAACAGGGGTGAAAAAGCAAGATACTTTTCAAAAACATATTTTGCTATTTTTAGGGAGGTGATGACGAGGACAGCTCTTATACATATGTAACTGAAACAAACTCAAAAAGCAAATCGCAAGGTAACAAACTATATCTTTAACCCAATATTTCAAAAAAAATAATATTTTAGCTAATTCTGACATAATAAGGTATCGACTGAAAGTATCAACTGTAAATTGGAGCACCTTAACTTGGACACTCTCAACACTAGTTATAATCGACAACCAGATCCTGAAAATATACCGAGTTGAACTATTAACCCTAATTAAACGTACAAGCTTAACTTCCGTTGCAAGACACTTGCAGGACTATATACACAAACTCTTCGAATTCTTACAAGCTAGCTGAATAACTTATTAGATTAGCAAACGTTTGATACGAGTTGTTGACAACGTTTCATTTTAAGAAACTTTTTGCATACAGGTAAAAATCAAGATGAGAGTACCTATGAAGATGGCAGACAAGCGAAAGGCTCCCAAAACAAACAAGCAGGAATGGACACAGCCGATAATTCCGATGAGTATTTCGATGACAGGGAAGTAAGTATTGTATTGTTAATAATTACAAAAGCATCATCTTGGATTAACATTTGAAGATTCTTAAAATAAAACGTCAATACCTGACATACTTATTTGTGGTGTCAGGACAACCCAATGCCAAAATACCCAAAATATACCCAATCTTTTAATCTAACGTTGAAACCACAAAAACGATTATTTAGCATAATATTTAGTTTGTGTATTTGGCCAGGCCTCGCAGGCCATGCGCATGTCTCAGCGGGCCGTGGGACTTGATATGAAACTATCACAATCGAACATGGAATTAAACTATCAAACTAATGGCGAGAAAACATGCTTGTAATTTCGAGTGCTAATTTGTAATCGGATTATTGAACGAAAAAATCATCCGAATTAAATTTGGTATAATGGGGTATAATGACATTGGGTATTTTGGTATTGGGTATTTTGTCATGCAACCCTTATTTGTATTACCGAAACTGGTTCCGGTCGGAAACAGCTTCTGATCAGAACATCCCAATCCAAAAGGACGTCTGATCAAATTGAACACTCGAAGTTTCTTGAGTACGGTTAAATCCAACTCAAGTGCTGAACCTTATCAGCCGAAAAAATGATCTATGAGTCCAACTAAATTACAAAGAGTTTGGCTTGTAACAATTCAAAAACTTAATTGTGTTTCTGCTAATGATGGCTAATCATGATGGTAGCCATCAGCACTTAATCAGACTAACAAATATAACAAAGTTTTCGACTTTAAAAAACTTTTAAAACGAAAAATAATTCTGCGAAGACTGCTAAGTTGAACCTTGATCAAACCAACTTGCGCTAAAAACTGTCTCTTGTCAAACATACTTCGGCTGCTAGCTGATTAGAAATAGGCTCTGTCTAGTTTCTAGCCAGGGTAAGAGTCACTTGAGATTGCAATTTGAAGTGATCAAATTAAGTCTACTTATTTGAAAATTTTTGATTCGGTGCTTGCGATGCGCACAGCAACGGTTCTAAGCCAGTCGTATTCTTATCAAAACTGTGGGCGTTTAACTGGTTTCCAAATTTTCGTAGAAAGTTGTCTCGCGTTTTCTAGTTATAAGACTATCAACGTACAATCACATTCACCCAGATACCACACACGAAACGAATGATTATTGAAAATTTGATAATGACAGAAAGTTTCTTTACCGAAGTTTTGTTTTCATTCATAGTGGAAAAATCACTTCATAGATTGTCGCATTTTTTAAAGATTTTTTACATTTCTTTTAATCATCGATACATATTATAACTGATCACTAACGCTCTCTAAAAAAGCTCTTTGACACACTATTTTGCCCGAAAAATTGAAGAGGGAAAAATTTTATTGCCTAATGATCTAAAATATCTTTCATATGTTGTTTGACGACACAAAACTTGAAAGAATACTCGTCATTTTCTTAGATGTTTTCTCTTATTTCTCTGTAGTTTAATAGGGAACACAGTTTCGTGGACGTTCTATACTGATTTTTAATTGCAAAAAGAAACCTTATCCTCCATCTGCACCAAAATCTGTTTTAGAAGCCAATAAAAAAAATAAAAGTAAAAAAAAATTCTTAAATTGCTCCGATAAAACAATCGAATCTTTCTTGATCTTGATTCTGGAAGAAGAAAAAAATGGGGTATTTTTGCGGGTGCATGTTTTTTTTCAGACTTTTAATGAAAAGCTACTCCATGGATAAATACAATGCTAAAAAATTGTTTTGTTTGTTTGAAAATTTACTTAGTTTGAAAACCCTGAGCATTAAAATCACAATTGCAAGTTGTATTATTAATTGTCAGACACTTAGTGAGTTTTTTAAAAATTTTCTCAGTCCTGAACGGCATTGAGTTGAAGACCGTTCGATTTTAATTGATACAGAATTGTTTCATGTTGCATTAAATAAAACGATTTTTAAGCTGAATACATTTTATAAATTTCTAACCGTGTCGGAAAAAACTCTTCAGAGAAATTGGCGACCACTTTTGATCACCCAGATAAGTTAATTGAGGACAATCTCTGAAGTCAGAGAAAATGAGCCCGACACTTCTCAATAGATTAAATTTTTTTGAAAACAACTAATTGTATTTCGAATGAACTACTTAGTTTCCACAAAGAAGGAAGGGCGCGAGCGAAAAGTATCTGCAACTTTTTCGGCTCTAACATAATGAAAATTATTTTTCAAAATTTTCAAGAAGAAGTAGAGCCACGCCAATTTGACGCACTTGAGGTTCGTAAGCGGAGTCATTTGCAATATAATTTGATATTTTTAAATTCAAAACGGGAAGTCAATGATAAGTTTTACTTTTAAAATGGTGCCATTAGTGGCTTGCAATGCGAAGTAACAGGTTTCTTTCATTAGTAATTGAAATTCCTTTGCATCGAATATCCAGATGACGGGAATTTTTATCTGAGTTTTTTTGCAGGCATTTTGGATTTCGAAAAAAAAAAATGTTGTTTCAGTTATTATATGTTTTTCTTACTTGAGATATTTTTCTTAAACGTATGCTTCAATTTTACAAATATTGAAAAAGAAAGGTGGTGTGGCTTTTAGCAAAGTTAAATTTTTACGTTCATAAAAGTCATTCATTTTTTTGCAGAGCATAATTTGCTCAAAGTGAAAGATAAAACAAAAAAAAACTAATTGTTTCGTCGAAGTGCAACAAAGTGAGACATTTTTTGAAAAACCTCCACCTTTTAGATTTTATTTAGATGCAAGTAGATCGTGCGAGCTAGCCATTCTGTGATTGTAAAATTTGCTGCGTCAGGTTGACGAAATTGTAAAGAACTCTCAAGATCTTTTCATCTTTTCCCAACATCTTTTAAGTTATATTGTCGGGGTTATTAATAGGAGATGATTATTACCAAGCTCTTCAATATTACAATCAGTACGACAGTACAGTAGGCTGTAACGGGTGAAATTTATTGAGTGATAACTGCTTCAATTAGACTAAATTTTTTTCTTAAGTTACTTCAATATTTACCTAAAATCCAATTTGTGCACCAAATTTTTTCGGAAGCCATCTTATCGATATGTGGCAATATGCTTGCTATTTGTCTTCGTAATTCGCATTTAAAATGCGAGGGCCGCTTACCCATTTATACACAAAATAGTCTTTTTTGTCTCTTATGTCCATTCGACTCGACGTTGTTGACAGCATTGGTGGAAAATAGTGATAAAAATTCCAGAACATTTATTCAAAAAATGTGCACTTCTGTGACGTAATGAAGGATTATAGGTTCGACTAAACTTTGGCCCTAGCAACTGTTGATTTAAATAGCAGTTTTATTTTAAGGCACCAAACGTTGCTGCTCTCCAAATGCTATCAAATATCAAAGATTTTGGTAGAATGCATTTTCTTGTTTCAAAGAGGCAAAATCGAAAAGGAATGTTAGCAACGGGACATGATTCACATTAAAACATTGTAAGCCCCCTCCCCCCCCCACCCACCTCACGTGCAACTTTACACCCAGTAGAGCCAAAAAATAATGAACCAGTTACATTGGATGTCGTCATACGGTACAAAAGGAAAATGAAAATAGTTTCTCCATTTCCAGGTTGACGATAGTGAAGAGAGTTCTGCTAAGAAAGGAGGGAAAAAGCCGGGTGGTAAGACCCCGTCTGATAAGGGCAGTGACTACTATTACACTTATGGGAGTGCATCTGGATCGGCATCTGATTCAAAAGCCAAAGACAAAAAGAACGACAGCTCAACTACTCTATTTTTCACATTTTTTTTCTTTCTATAAAGGATAGTTTCCACTTGTTCGTTCTCACCCAAGTTGAGGTACAAACCAAAATTGCCTTTGATCAGACCATCCCAGACAAATGTTACTTCTAATCAGACCGACCCAGACCGAAGAGACCTCTGATTAGACCTATCGTGCGCTAAAAAGTCCGTGTGCGCTCGAAAGTCTCTTCTGTTCAGATTAAGGGCGCTAAAAAGGCACTCCTGGTCACACACAATTGCACCCCTATTCGGCTCTGACCAGACTCAAATGTGCTTGAAATAGTCCGATCATAAACAGATCTCTTAAAATCTCTACAATATCTTCATTTCACAAAAAAATGCGTTTTTCAGTATTATTTTCATCTATGAAAAAGCAAATTCTAAGAGTATTGCTATAGAAACGAAAATCCAAGGTTGAAAAAATAATTTGTTCAGCATGCCATTGGTTTTTGAATCAATAGATGAATTTAAACAGCTTCCACAAAAAAAATGTCCTGATCAACAGTTGTTCAAAATTACTTGTAAAGGGTACCAAAAATTGCTTTCAGATGAGCTTTTTGGTTCTGATAAAAACCTATCAGATTTTAGATGAGTATCCGATCCGAACGCTGTTGCACTGCAGATCCACCATCTCTGATTAAGAAATTGACACAAAATTCAAAAACAAAATTACGCTCAAGTTTTTTTTTGTTCAGACTTGTTTTTGCTCCAAACGGCCACTGACTCGATCAGAAAAGGTCTATGCCATTCTTCAGACTAAGAAGGGTTCGATAAGTTTTCCAGACCAATAATTTCTAGACCTGAGCTCACCATTCACATGTGTCCGCTCGAAAATGGTCTGACCGGAGGTCAATTCGACCTGTGTACCTCGACCTGGGCAATTCTTGGTCAATAGTTGCATTCAATTTGGCAAGAAAGAAACACAGGAAAACTCTACATGATACTCGAATAATAGGGCTTGAATTAGAGCTTGAATACTTAAAATAACTTAAAATTACCTAAAATTACTTAAACTGAAAGACAGCAAACTGTATTTTAAGTTCAAAGTGAAACAAACTAACTGAATAAATATGTCAGCGTCACTGTGAAATGGTTTACAATTCGGCAAAGAAATCAGAACAATATGACAGTAGAAAACAAAAAGATTAACTAAATTATAGTGTGATACTAAAGCAGACCCGATGTGGGCTCCTTTTACAGCCTTAAAGTATAAAGAGCTAGGGCTACTTATTTCTGCGCGCAAAGTAGACTTACCTATATCTCTAAGACTATGTAAAACACTGAGAGTAAACTTCTATTATTACGGTGGTTAAGAAGTATAGCACCAGAGTCAATGGTATACACATGGTGTATCTAACTAAAAGACTGACTACAGTTAGTTCAGTTCCCTCTATATAAAAGAAAATAGTGTCTTCTCAGTCTCTGATTGGTTGAAGGTGTACATTCAGTATTTCCACTGCTACATCCATCTGGGGTCGAGAGTTTTAAATCCAAATCTGTGAAGTGTAGCAAAAATACGTTGAATGTGTCATCCTCTTTGAAGGGTAGGGTGAAGTGAGTGATGAGTTGTGTCCTCTCTGAAGTGGGTTGTGACTTTTGTCTTCGTCTGGAGTCCCTGTCAGTGAAGTAGTGACTAGTGTTGTCAGTGAAGAGGTTCGTCTTGTGGAACCATTGAGGATGCCAGTTACAGGGTGTGCTGGTCAGTAACGTCAGTCCTGTTGAGAGTATGCCCAACTGATCCCACTGTCCTGTAGTGAGGATTAATTCCTAGTTGGAGGATCGCTTGTAGTCTGTAGTCTGTAGTCAGTTTATCTCCACCTGGTACAAAGTTTGAACTAGTCGGATTTTTTACCAGCTTACCTTCTGGTGGAAATCCATCATTTAGCTACTGTGTGAGCTACTTTTCCTATTAAATCTATTGGTGAAATTTAATACCTTCTTTTGTAAGTCCCGACCGGGAGCAAGAAGAAAAGAACTGATCCTGATCTTCAATCTTGTGGAAAAAGAAAAGAATGTGGAGAGAGATATATATTGTGTAAAAAGGAAAAATTTTAAGATAGCAAGAAAGAGAAAAGAAGATAAGAAAAATTAGTTTCAGGTGAGTTTTTGAGAACAGTGAGCCTCGTTTGTGGGTCAGTGAGCCAATGGTGTTGCTGTAGGTCTGTGGCCTACGTCCTGTATTCGAACTCGAAGTCCGGAGCTCGATTGTGTGGATCACGGAAGAAGGCAAGGAATTCCTATTCACGTGCCAGACAAGCAGCAAGGGCACGAGGATACAGATCAACGTTACAGCGTGGTTGTAACAACGCAAGAAGGTGATTGAAGATCTGTGTTTCTTCTTGTGAAGGCTGTCGATCGACGCAGAAAAAACCGAACACGTTTTTGTTTGATAGCTAGATTTTAGCATTTACCATTACCCGCTTATTACAGACGCAAAAAGCAGTATTTCAAGTGATCTTGCTCAGTTTGTTAAGCATAGTCCGTTTTTATCTGATAGCATCTGTTCTAGATTAAGCTGTGGATTTTGCTAGCCTGAAAAAGTAACTGAAAAAAACTAGCAGCAAAATTTCAAAAAAACGACCCACGCTCGGACGCAATAACATACATTCGAATGAAGATAAGTTTCACTCTCCTACGCAGCCTATTTATCTGTCTTAGATGCTGCCGTGATATAAAAGTGTAAAAGTATGTTAGTGTAAATCGTGTGTTAATTATGAAAAACGCAGATAAGATAATATTCAAATAACCCTATAAGGAGAATATACGCTGAAAAAGTTCTACTATTACATTTAAAAAAGTTGTTCCGCTGCGTAGCAATAACAATTCCAAGCCCAAAAACGAGCAAAAAGATGACCAGTATATGTCCAGTGCATCCAGGAAGGCACAGATGCCAAAAGCGGGCAATGAGACGAGAGATGGAGGGGGCCAGGCGGGGTCAGGTCAGATCAACAACCAACAGAGTAAAGATGTAAAGGTAAAACAACACCCCCCCCCCCACCCACTCCCCTACTCGACTCCGAAGGAATATTCATATATAATAGACTTTTCAAAACTATAATAATGAATTGTAATGGCTGGTCAAACCTCGTAAATTTGCATTTGCAAACCCTTGTTGATTCAAAAAAGCGCATTATTTTGAATACACAAGATAATAAAAGATTTTTTATTGAAGAACTTAAATATATTCCTAAGTTTGAAATCCCCTTGTATAATCTTAGTTAATTGCAAAATTCTCGTCATTTCAAATCGTGAACAAGTCAAACTGTCACGGGGACAAATTTTGAAATCAAACCCATAAAACCAGATTTAACTGTGGCAGGGTAATCCTCATGACCGCAAGCCTGATTTTGTAGTTTTGTAGTTGGTTTCAAGCCACCCCGCTCATTGGGTGAGACGAAAACGTAATTAAATTACTGACTGCTTATGAAAATACAAATTGTTTTCACGAGTGAAAAGAAAACCGTGCCGGCAAATGAATCCAGTTCCGGCGGTTCCAGTTGACGACGCAAACTCTAGAACGCCTCTAGTCTCTGTTTAAGTACTTGAGTAAGATTCGTGGATTCAGTATAGCATAAAATAAGTATATCATCGGGGCGCTAGTTGTTTTTTTAGACATTTTAATTCCATTGTCAGATATAAGATACTATAGGCGACGCCAGTATTTAAAAAAATGACACAATAGTTCTAAAAAGAAGAGCTAAAGACCGTTACATCTTCAACTGCAGAAGTACTGAGCAGTGATAATTTTTATTATTCAGCATTCTCGTCTCAAATCGGGGGTCTAGGAAATAAACCCCCACGGAAACCCCCCCCCCCCCCACTTAACTCTAGATAGGAAATAAATTCCCACGGACATAAACCCCCATTTTAAAATTGAATTTCCGTCGTGATAATTTGTTCGGTTGTGATAGTTTCATATCAAGTCCCACGGGCCGTTGAGTCATGGCCATGGCCCGCTAGGCATGGCCAAACGAACTAAATGCGCAGCTCTTTAATAGTAAAGTGGGGGTTTATTTCCTAACTAAAATGAAGAGGGTTTTTTCAGCAACCGTCTCAACCCTAGTCGAGACCTGGAATTTATGAATAGACCTATCAACTCCAGGTGGGTGGGGGTAAATATTGAATTATATTACACGGTCGAGGACCCTAGTTAAATTCGAGGCTAATTCTTTCCATAAGTCCAGGCAAATTCTTTTCATATGCAAAAATGTGGCAAACTAAAAAGTTCCGACAACATCTGGGTTCAATCTTGTGATCTTCTCCAATCTTACCCAATGCTTAACCAATTGCGCTACATGTCCTTAACTTTGCAGGAAATTGAAAGCAAGTCATTATAACGGAAGCGAGCGTAATTCCAGGACATGTTTTATTGTCCAGCCAAATTCCAGAACACCTTTATTGTCCAGCCAAATTCCAGAACACCTTTATTGTCCAGCCAAATTCCAGGACGTATGTTTTAGTTCCAGCCAAAGTCCAGGACATCACATTAGGTCCAGACAAATTCTGTTCATAACCAATATCTGCCGAGGACAGTCTTTTCATACCTTAAATCTGTCGAGGACAGTCTTTTAATAATTCCAGGTCTCGGCAAGGGAAATCAACTCTCAAAACTTAAAAAGCACTAATTTGACCACACCTTGTTCAATTTCAAGTTTGCACAGAACCAAGCATTGTTTTCTGTCTGTTTTCCACAAGACCGCTCCGCTACAGGGTGGAATGGGTGCAGATAAAGGCGGGGGAGCTGTGGCGGTAGGTGCAGGTGGAGGGGCGGATTCTGATGACGAGGAGGAATATGAGTACTCCTACACTTCAGTGTCCTATTCTGGCTCCAGTGGGAGCAAGGGCAAAAAAGGAAACAAGGAAGACGGGAAAGATGACAAGTGTGTACAATAAAGTTCTTTTATTTTGTAAATATTACGTTGCAAAAGTCTAAAGTTGCATTTCGCGTTCAAAAAACGGTTGTGTTATCTGTAAAGATAAGTGACAGAAAGCATGATTTTCGTCGGTCGTTGTCACGGATAAACAAAACGAGTTCGCGATTTTGAGCTTTGAGTTAGCCTAAAATCTTAAAAGTCGAATTTAGTAATACTTTAGACCCAATTCAGAGACTTGATTGTTCTTGTGAGCAGTGACATAGTTAAACGCAAAACAGATAATTGTCTTCTTAATTCATAACTAGTATGCCGGGGACTTTTCTTGAAATTAACTACCAATTAGGTTTTCTTTCATTTCGTTGTAAAATATTTCATTTCATTGTATAATATTCATTTCTTTCATTAAGATGTTAAATATCGCAGTTAGTAAAAACCGCGATAGCAAGAACAAATGTGATATTAAAAGATGGTCATGAAAAATAGTGACAAACTTGAGTTCATTTCATTCAAAATGTACTTTTGCCACATAATGACAGTTCAAGTCGAAAAATCAATCCAGGCTGCCCACCCTAGACAAAACTGTGAAAACATGCTTATGCTTGTATGGTGGCTTAGAAAACTCTCCAAACTGAAAACGGCACGGTAAAGAGCCGTATCATATTTTGAGTCGTATAAAAATTTCAAATTGAACACGTAATCATAAGTTGCGCTTTGAAATTAGTCAACACTATCCTATAAAAATAGAAATAAAATTGAATGTTACTCATATTCAAATTATTGATCAACAATTTTTATAAAGTGATGCTCAATACTTTGAAAAAGTACAAAGCTTAGTACGCCGCTGTTCAAGTAAAACTCAAATTTGAGCAACCAATTTTTTCTGAGATATTTTCAAAATTGATTCGGCATGGCCTGCTTCCAAAAATCAATTAGTTTAGGAACCTTTACAACACTCTTTTAAGTTTAATGTAATATTTGTATTACTTATGGTGTTAATAATTATAAATTAATGAGTGTATTTTTCACTCGTACTCTATACTATTTTGAAGGCTAAAAAATAGCACTTAAACTTTTAATGTCTTGGTCAGGACTTGTACTCACACTGGCAAGTGTTGGCCAAGACGCGCCCAAGTCTACCGGTCAAAAGGTGCCTTTTCAAGCAAAAAAATTAACCGGAAATTACTGGTCATCTGATATGGACTTATATTCGATTCTAGCGCCAACCGAAAAGGTTCAGATGTAAACCGACAAGAAAAAACAAAAAACGATCAAAACCAGGCTGTAAAAAGACAGACAAAAGAGACAAGAAGTGTGGTAGCAGGTCAACCCAGACAGTCAGAGGCTGTGAAAAGTAAAGACAAGAAGACGGAATCGTCCGGAGATTACACATATGACGAAAATGGTGAAAAAACGCAGATACTTGCAAATAAATGTTTTTATGACTGTGATGAGAAGGGCTTTTTTGTTACTTTCTCCAAGTGTTTGAAAATTCAAAGATTTTCAAATGTAAATAAGCTCTGGTTTCAGAACTGTTCTCAGGTAATTCGAATTTTTGTTGTCAATGAGAGGTCATAAAAGATTGTGATCTTAATTTATTAAAAAGGAGCATAACTGGGTACTTTTATGGAGTTCAGTTAATTTTTCAAACTGCTGTTAAAGTGAAGCGAGAAAACATATCGAGAGAAAACTTTTTTTACTTGTGGCAATTTAACTTACAGTTTTTTTTACTGTTTTTCATCTTTACTATTTACAGCTATTTAGGAGATCTATTTATTCTATTGCTTCAGATATTGACTTTTCAAAGAACAGCTGATGGCTGATGTGACTAATGGTTTGTATTGTAATGCTAATGGTCTTCAAAAAAATTTGAAAATTTTCATGTTTTGCCCGACTCGGTTTTTTGGTTAGTTTACAAAAAATGTTATTAATTTATTTGGTTTATTCGTTTTGTAGCTCTTTTTTTATCTATCGCTTAGTGACAACAAAGATTAGTCTCGTTGGCTCTTTAGTAAGAGGTAACTGCTGCCTCTCAATTTATTATTTCCGGTGTATATCAAACTTTTGTTCACAAGTTTAACAACCAATGTTCCCAAATATTTTCCATAAATTATTTCCATTTTTTTTCATTTTGTTGTATTTGCTCTCTTTTATCTGCATTTCCTTAAGTGCTGGTCACTTGAACTCTAAGTATTCATGATCAGATTTGCTCATTTTATTTAATACATCTCGGTTCCTCTTTGATAACAACTTTGACACCTCTTGTTTTCTAAAAAAAAATCAATAGTTTTTTGATATTTCCGCTTATTGTGATCGTTTCGATTATGTGTCAATTATTCCAATAAATAAAATTCTCAATGGCACACTGATGAGGCATAACTGTGTCTATTTATTCCTTTTTAGTGGAATTTACTATTTTAAACCAATTGGTCATCACTGGAGTTTGAACTTTTGTGGCGCTATGAAATCCTCCGCACCAAAGGAAGTAGCATTTTGTCAGCAGACGGAAGAAGATGAATCTTAGGTCCTCATGAAAAAAATACTTCTTGTACAGAAAGTCTGTCACTATTTCACTTTTCTTTCAATAAGCTTCATTGATTTCTCTCGTAAAGTTACTCGTCAACATTGCGATGAAGTAGGAGTTTTTTTTAAATTAACTGAGATTAACATTGAAAGCGGAGATAAGATTCAATTAAATGAACTATTATTATTGATATCATATGAAGTGTCTGTAAATTTTCTGCAAAAGTAGATCACCGATTCTTGTCGTCACACAAATTAAATATAAAAACGTTCTTTAATAGAGCTGGCTCAAAACTGTGTCCTTTTTGGCACCTTGGGTTTAGGAGAAATATTGCCCTTTCCAGAGACTGCTCTATAATAATTGAAAAAAAGAGCATAACGAAAAAGAATACTGCACATGTATTTCGAGTAAAAAGTTTTTTGAAAATATTTGGACAATACTTGTGGTTGTAGGTTTGTTGTTGCCTTTCGAACTTCGAACGTTCAATTGAGTCCTAATTGCTTCCTTGCTCAAGCAATTAAGCTCATGCAACTCAACTTACATTTTTCAAAATCAATTTTGAAAAAAATTTATCATTTCAGCTTATGATGATACTGTGGTTTCCTCAAAAATGTTTAAACTCAGAGCTTAGCTCATTTAAAATTAGTCATGATCGCTATTTAGCTTGCTTTCAGAGGCGCCTTTTTGATTGATTGGAGAATGATAGGCAAGTTTGAGCCATAACCTCGCCTAGATTCACCGTATTTTTGAAATTGCACATTGATGTCTACTTTACTTATAAAATGAATTGGGAACGCAGTTTTTGTCCATAATTTTCAATGAATAATGCACATAAATTACTCACATATATCTTCCTTTGAAGCACGATGGTTTGGTCTAGTGCGCTAACCGATCAGCAGAAGCGCAGAAGGTGGTTCGAGCCCCACCAAAGAACATCGATTCTTTCTTTTTTATTTTAACTTGGAAATTTATTTTATTTTGCTTTTTGTTTGTTTGTTTAGTATTGATCAGTTATTATAAGAGATTACTTACCTGAAGCAATTGAAACCCCTCCCTCATACTCTACGGGGCTAGCCAAGAGGTCAAACGACCAATTCAAGTACAATGCCAGTAGCAGTCCTTCACGGCACGTGAAATGTCTGAGTCCACCTGACGCTGAAGAAATGTTTTAATACAGTGGTTTCCAAAACTCAATTTTAACAAGAACTCAAATTCTTTCTTAATGTATATAAACTTTCTTCACCAAATGGTTGGTCATAAAATGTGTGTATAAACTGTGAAAACGTCCTTATGCTTGTATGGTGGCTTAGAAAACTCTCCAAACTGAAAACGGCTCGGTAAAGAGCCGTATCATATTTTGAGTCGTATAAAAAATTTCAAATTGAACGCGTAATCATAAGTTGCGCTTTGAAATTAGTCAACACTATCCTATAAAAATTGAAATAAAATTGAATGTTACTCATATTCAAGTTATTGATCAACAATTTTCATAAAGTGATGCTCAATACTCTGAAAAAGTACAAAGCTTAGTACGCCGCTGTTCAAGTAAAACACAAATTTGAGCAACCAATTTTTTCTGAGATATTTTCAAAATTGATTCGGCATGGTCGGCTTCCAAAAATCAATTAGTTTAGGAACTTTTACAACAGTATTTTAAGTTTAATGTAGTATTTGTATTACTTATGGTGTTAATAATTATTAATTAATGAGTATATTTTTCACTCGTACTCTATACTATTTTGAAGGCTAAAAAAGAGCACTTAGACTTTTAACGCCTGTGTCAGGACTTGCACTCACACTGGCAAGCGTTGGCCAAGACGCGCCCAAGTCTACCGGTCAAAAGGTGCCTTTTCAAGCAAAAAAAAGTAACCGGAAATTACTGGTCATCTGATATGGACTTATATTTGATTCTAGCGCCAACCGAAAAGATTCAGATGTTAACCGACAAGAAAAAACAAAAAACAATCAAAACCAGGCTGTAAAAAGACAGACAAAAGAGACAAGAAGTGTGGTAGCAGGTCAACCCAGACAGTCAGAGGCTGTGAAAAGTAAAGACAAGAAGACGGAATCCTCCGGAGATTACACACATGACGAAAATGGTGAAAAAACGCAGATACTTGCAAATAAATGTTTTTATGACTGTGATAACAAGGGCCCTTTGTGACTTTTTCCAGGTTTCTCAAGATTCAAAGATTTTCAAATGTAAATAAGCTCTGGATTCTGAAGTGTTCTCAGGTACATCGAATTTTGGGTTTTCGAAAGAAAACTTTTTTACTTGTGGAAATTTAACTTACTGTTTTCACTGTTTTTCATCATTAATTTTTACAGCTATTTAGGAGATCTATTTATTCTATTGCTGCAGATATTGATTTTTGAAAGAGCAGCTGATGGCTTATTTGACCAATGGTTTGTATTGTAATGCTGATTGTCTTCAAAAAATTTGAGAATTTTTATGTTTTTCCGGACTCGGTTTTTTGGTTATTTTATTATCCTCATTCCCAGTGTCACTCTTGGTTGATATTGAATTTCCCATAAGGTTTTTATTTTGAATCAACTTAATGCTTTCAATTTATGTATAATGTTAACCAGAGTGACATCACTCGTTTTTGAAAAATGTCATTATTTTTTTTGGTTTAATCGTTTTGTAGCCCTTTTTTATCTATCGCTTAGTGCCAACAGAGTTTAGTCTCGTTGGCTCTTTAGTAAGAGGTAACTGCTGCCTCAAATTATTAATTCAGCTGTATATTTAACTTTTGTTTACAAGTTTGATAACAAGTGTTTTTCCATTTTTCTTCATTTTGTTTTTGTATTTGCAGTCTTTTGTCTGCATTTCCTTAAGTGCTGGTCACTTGAACTCTAAGTATTCAGGATTAGATTTGCTCAATTTATTTAATACATCTTGACTCTTCTTTGATAACAACTTTGATACCTCTTGTTTTCTATAAATATGAATGATTTTTTGATATTTCAGCTTATCTGTGATCGTTTCGATTATGTGCCAATTAGTCTAATAAATAAAATTCTCAATGGCACACTGATGACGCATAACTGTATCTAATTATTCCTTTTCAATGGAATTTACTATTTTAATCAACATTAACATGAAGTAGGATTTGGTTTTTAAAGTTAACTGAGATTAACATTGAAAGCGGAAATAAGAATCAATTAAATATACTATTATTATTGATATCTTTTGAAGTTTGTGTAAATTTTCTGCAAAAGTATACTAACGATTTTTTTCGTCACACAAATTATACATAAAAACGTTCTTTAATATAGCTGGCTCAAAACTGTGTCCTTTTTGGCACCTTGGGTTTAGGAGAAATATTGCCCTTTCCAGAGACTGCTCTATAATAATTGAAAAAAGAAGCAAAACGAAAAGAATAACGCACATGTATTTCCAGTAAAAAAAATTTTTGAAAATATTTGGACAATTTTTGTGGTTGTAAGTTTGTTTTTTGCCTTTCGAACTTCGAACGTTGAATTGAGTCCTAATTGCTTCCTTGCTCAAGCAATTAAGCTCATGCAACTCAACTTACATTTTTCAAAATCAATTTTGAAAAAATTTTATCATTTCCGCTTATGATGATACTGTGGTTTCCTCAAAAATGTTTAAACCCAGAGCTTAGCTCATTTAAAATTAGTTATGATCACTATTTAGCTTGCTTTCAGAGGCGCCTTTTTGATTGATTGGTGGATGATAGGCAAGTTTGAGCCATAACCTCGTCCTAGATTCACCGTATTTTTGAAATTGCACAGTGATGTCTACTTTACTTATAAAATGAATTGGGACTGCAGTTTTTGTGCATAAATTTCAATGATTAATGCACATAAATTACTCACATATATCTTCCTTTGGAGAAAAAAGTTCGCAGCTGGATGCTAAATGAAGCTAAATGAAGTTTGCAAAATTGTATACTCTTTGCATTAAAACTGTTTTTCTTGCATTTGATGGTAATTTTGAACTCCAGTTAACGGAAATATTGTTTACTTTGCTCAGTTTTTGTTCACTGAACAATCCATTAAAACCTTGAAACCAAAAAAAAAATATTTCTTCAAAAGTAAAATTTTTTAAACGAACCTTATTGTATACAATTTTTTATTTGGATACAATAACTGAAAGCCGTTTTTTTAACTTGTTTGCTGGATCATGGAAATAAGATTTGATCTCATCTCTATAGTTTTTGTCATCTTAGCTCTCTTTCAAACCAGAAAAAGAAATATAAAAATGAAACACAGCTGCTGAGATATTTACCAATATTCTCTCCCATATATCTCTGACCACATGAGGCTTCAGTTGATGTAAACTTTGTTTCTGTTTATAGTTAATTTTAGTTTTAATGTCTGTGTTTTTTTCCTGAAGTACAGTGGGTCAATTTTAGGAACTTTTGCGTACATTTGCTTACCTTAATCTTTTTTACAAACTTCTTATTTACAGTTTTGCTAGAAAGTATCAAAGATCATAACTTCTATCTCTTTTCCTTCAAGCTACAAATTACATAGAAAATTTTTTAATATGACACACCTACGTGAGGAAGGAAATATTTTCCCAACCGCAATTTTTTTCAGTCATTTTTCTCCGATTGATATTTTCATTATATAGAAATCATCATGCATTGATACCAAAGCTTGTTAAGCTTAAAATATTAGAAATATTTTTTTGAATCTCACTTTTTACGAGGAGTTACTGGGGTTTGAAGTTTTGCAAACGTTAGGCTCACTTCCGTTTTGTTCACATTTGTCGTAGTTTTTGTAGTCTACTTAACAATTGTTATAAAATCTGCTTATGTTATCAAAGATAAAAGAGAGTTGATGGATTGTTTGAACCAATTCAGTTGCCTCATTCCGAAAATAAAGCTGCTTTTCGAAACTCTAGCATATTTTTCATTTTGCATGAGAAATGGCGCCAGATATTCTTCTTTGACAATTTTTGTCCAAACTTACCGGTAGTGCAGAAATATAAATGCGGATCATCGTTCACAAGGATGAGGATTTTTTAACTCTGGTTTTTATGAATGTGCTCTGAAAACAACATTTTTTTAAAAAAGAAAGGCTTTATTTATTATTTTACATATTAGGTTTTTAATCCCCAATGCGTTTATTGCGTAAATAAATAGGAACGATTATCAGCCCTGCAGTGATAGCAAGTCAAGAACGGATTTTGTCCAAAACGTAAAGGTACTATTAGCTATCTAAGGAGCTAATAGGAAGATATCCCACGCTTTCATTGACACCTAGTGGTTTTTCAGATACTAATACTCGATATGTGTTTGAAAATCGCCAATTCTTTCTGATATATAATTTTTTTGTCTTTTTAGTTCTTTCGTTAAATTGTGGAACAAAATTGTATCTTATTGGACAAGCAGCAATCGCATGAATAGTTTTGGTCTAATTGTGGAATTCAACATTTCAAAAACTGCTTGGGTTGTAATAGGGCACTGTTTTCATTTTGCCCGTTTTCCTTTTTTTGTTAATGACAGACGAGTATAATATCAAATCACAACTCAATTTTTCTCAAGTCAAATTTACGAGGAATTGAATCTCATTAAACATGCGTTAAAACTTCAGCGTGAATTTTATGGTTCTAAAAGTCACAAAACTGTGTTTTGTGTATATTTTGACTAAACCTTGGTAATGGGATGTCAAATAGGCAGTAAAAAGTCGACGAAATTACTCTGTTTTTGTTGGAATCATGCGGTTCTTATTAAAAAAATCAAAAAAAACTATCGTTTCTTCAAGTTTGCCACTTATGTCTCAATTCTGTCGCCTAGTGGAGTTGTCTTAGCAAACCGAGAGGTTGCAATGTTTTTCAAGTAAGAAAATCCCGCATTTTATAGGATATAGTCTTGATTTTTGTGAATTTTGCCCACAAAATAGGAGTGGGCAAATGATTAAGTTTAATGTTTTTTTGTGAACAGATTCTGATTTTAGAGCAAACGACTCCGTTTTCTGGTAAAAATTGACTTTTTGAATTTTGTTTGTTTTTGTTCGTTTCTTTTTTTATTAACAAAGATTCTGGATAATCAACAGTCTTATTTGTTTTCTATGAAGACTAAAATGAGCTCATTTAGTAATTTCAGTTGATAGCAAATGGTTTTCATGTCAATGAAATTAACTTAGTTTTAATTTCATTGTGTTTTAGTCGTAAGTAGTAAGAGAATCTGCCATATGCTTGTAGGGGGGGGGGGGGTTCGGACCCCCCCCCCTACAAGACTTTTTACCACCGAAAAACTGATTTTCTCTTTCTGAAACAAAGTTTTTTGGCTAAGTTTTGCCAGCCTGTGAGAAGTTCTTGGGTTAAGCAGTCTGGCGAAACTTATCCAAAAAACTTTGTTTCACAAAGAGAAAATCAGTTTTTCGGTGGTAAAAAGTCTTGTAGGGGGTGGGGTCCGAACCCCCGCCCCAACAAGCAAATGGCAGATTTCCGCTGTGGCAAGGTTTGCTGTATATAGATTAAGCTGTTACCTAAGTTCTAGACTCTCACCAAATGTTTTTGGTGAAAACATAAAAAATCCAATATAAGACACCAGAGGCCAAAAAATTTCAAAAATTGAAAAATTTTTTCCAAAATTTTTCAAAGTTTTTCAAAGTCCTAAAATGGTCTGAAATGGATTTTGCGCTATGAAAGAGCACTAAAACGTGATTTTTTGTTGACTTCATTTTTTTCACCTATGCAGTATAGGGGTTGAAACACACAAAATTTCAAATTTTTGAGGAAAAATTTTCAAAATTTTTTAGAGTCCTAAAATTGTATGAAATGGGCTTTGCGCTATAAAAGAGCACTAAAACGTGATTTTTTGTTGACTTCATTTTTTTCACCTATGCAGTATAGGGGTTGAAACACACAAAATTTCAAATTTTTGGGGAAAAAATTCCGAAATTTTTCGGAGTTCTAAATTGGTATGAAATGGATTTTGCGCTATGGAAGAGCAGTCAAAGGTGGTTTTTTGTTGAGTTCACTTTTCTTCACCTAGGCAGTATGGGGGTCAACACATAAAAATTTTGATTTTTTGAGAAAAGAAATCCAAAGTTTTGTAAAGTCCTAAAATGGTTTGAAATGGATTTTGCGCTATGAAGGAGCACTCAAAAGTGATTTTTGTGGACCTTTTTTTGTTCAACCAGGTAAGACCGGAACACCTCAGTTTCTGGAATGGTCTGAAATAATTCAAAGAGCAGTCAGAAGCAGTTTTTAATGACACTACTACTGCAAATGTGCAGTATGATGTGGAAAGCATGTCTTTATTTTTTTGTATGCATTTGTAACTATCTATATTTCTATCTAAACAAGTAGGTATATTTGCCTGAATGAGCTCAAAAATGTAATTTTCATGTCTGACTGAGTAATTGAAAGAAATGGAAGAATGAAAATTTTACGTATAAAATTATGCGTACTCATATATATATATATATATAATAATGAAAGTATAAATGAAAGTGTATATTTGTTTTTAAGTAAATATAATTGTGCTTAAGTTTAATAATATTTTGATATGAGTATAAGCTGGAATGTATGTTTTCGTGTAGATATTGTAATTGTGTGTATATGTCAAGACGTGTATGGTTTTATGTGTGTATGTTTTTCTATATGTATGCGGTGGAAAATATGTATATATGTCTGAATGTGTTGATAGGGGTTGAAACACACAAAATTTCAAATTTTTGAGGAAAAAATTTCAAAATTTTTCGGAGTTCTAAATTGGTATGAAATGGATTTTGCGCTATGAAAGAGCAGCCAAAGGTGGTTTTTTGTTGAGTTCACTTTCCTTCACCTAGGCAGTATGGGGGTCAACACAAATAAAAATTTTGAATTTTTGAGAAAAAAATTCCAAAGCTTTGTAAAGTCCTAAAATGATTTGAAATGGATTTTGCGCTATGAAGGAGCACTCAAAAGTGATTTTTGTGGACCTTTTTTGTTCAACCAGGTAAGACCGGAACACCTCAGTTTCTGGAATG
This sequence comes from Convolutriloba macropyga, assembly GCF_964194025.1. Taxonomy (NCBI): domain Eukaryota; kingdom Metazoa; phylum Xenacoelomorpha; order Acoela; family Convolutidae; genus Convolutriloba; species Convolutriloba macropyga. The sequence continues at coordinate 15,705,165 of NC_134471.1, read as the reverse complement.
GTCCGAAATAATTCAAGGAGCAGTCAGAAGCAGTTTTTAATGACAATACTACTGCAAATGTGCAGTATGATGTGGAAAGCATGTCTTTATTTTTTTGTATGTATTTGTAACTATCTATATTTCAATCTAAACAAGTAGGTATGTTTGCATGAATTAGCTCAAAATTGTAATTTTCATGTCTGACTGAGTAATTGAAAGAAATGGAAGAATGAAAATTTTACGTATAAAATTATGCGTACTCATATATATATATATATATATATATATATATATATATGTATGTATATATAATAATGAAAGTATAAATGAAAGTGTATATTTGTTTTTAAGTAAATAACATTGTGCTTAAGTTTAATAATATTTTGATATGAGTATAAGCTGGAATGTATGTTTTCGTGTAGATATTGTAATTGTGTGTATATGTCAAGACGTTTATGGTTTTATGTGTGTATGTTTTTCTATATGTATGCGGTAGAAAGTATGTATATATGTCTGAATGTGTTTGTATATATGTATTTATATGCATGCAAGTCTGACGAGAGAGGAAGAGAGAAGTACCTGGAGGAGGGCAACTTAATTCCTTAGAAGAATGTTATTGGTTTCCACGATCCAAAAATATTATATCTTACAAACAGATTTTGACCTTCCGTGTGGTCAAAACTCACGCTTTTGTTCTTTAAACATTGGCAAACAAAATGTTACAACCGAAGACCACAACAATTTTTTGATGTTCTGAGCATGCTTTTTTTGAAAATTGTTGAATTTTCTACACCTATCTAGTTACTATATTAAAAACTATGAAGATTCTTTAGAGAAAAAAATTAAATTAATGCTTTTGTCTTTTAATCCTTGGCAAGAAAATGAAAAAAAGCTGAAACACAGTAGACAAAAACAATTTTTTGATGTTCTGAGTATGCTTTCTTAAAAACAGAGAATTCTCCACACTAATTCAGCTACCCTATTAGGATTGAGCAAGACTGTTTTCAGGAAAAATATATTTGAGATGAATTGTTGAGAGATAAACAATAAATTGAGCTAAGTAAAAAGAATAAATTCTGTACAAAACCAAAAAAGTTGGTAGGAAAACTAAGATATGCAGGAGCAGGTTAACTTTTTTAGTTAAAAAAAGTAGATTGATAGCAATTCATCAAGAGCTTGATCCAAACAAAATTTTAATGATGTACAAGAAGAATAGTTTGCACTGCAACTGTAAAAAATAGCTAATTTTACAGAAGTTTATTAGCCAATTGATCAATTAAGCAAGAAGGAACACAACCTCTGTATCTGCGGGGCTTGCTAGAAACAACTTCAATAGTGTATAAGCCTGTTTGCGTATTGGGAATAACACTAATGGATAATGCGTGCTGGGACTGAAATCTTAAACAAAGGCGAATAGCTTCTTCAGTAAATGGTTCCAACATACTCAATATACTCAACCATTGAACACTGGAAGTAAAATACCAGAGCACCTCAAGCCAACAAAAATCAAATGGGTTCATTATTGTTCTTTCTTGGATCAAATTTACTGTGCATTCCGTAACCCAGTGTATATATTTTGGATGACTTATTGTTCTGTTAGCGTTTTAAAATATCATAACCCAAACGATATTTGATAGAGCATCGGAAAGAGGTACATCCAATAGTGTTTGAAAAGAGCAGAGTCTATTTAACATATAATTGGGCTAAGAAGTCTGGCGAACCTTTCGGTATCGAACACAACACTACTGCTACCTACTACTGCTACTACCTACTACTACAACCTGCAACTGCTATCTACAATTAGTCACTACTACTACTACTACTACTACTACTACTACTACTACTACTACTACTACTACTACTACTACTACTACTACTACTACTACTACTACTACTACTACTACTACTACTACTACTACTACTACTACTACTACTACTACTACTACTACTACTACTACTGTTTCAACACTTTAATTCCAAATATGAAATAAAGGCACGGTTGGCAACAAATACAAATACAAATACAAACAAAACAAGAAGAGTTATTTGTTTGGTTATTCTGTGAAGTGCTGTACGACGAAATTGTTGAAGGCATTCTTTGACCCGGTTGCTGCTTTCTCCTGCAATCTGGTGAACGATACTTTGTTTCGTACACAGTCTCCTTCGATTTGACTCATCCACGTTTTCCGTTGCCCCCCAGGAGCGCGTCTGGCATGGGCGTATTGATCGGGCGGGTCCCAATCGAAGGCACTGCGGGCTAATCTTCCTGGTTCCATTCTCTGGATGTGACCGTACCATTTTATCCGTTTGAGCATGATCATCGTGGATAGTTGGGGCATTCGCGATCTTGACATAATTTCATCGTTCGTTGCTTTCTCCAGATATGACACACGTAGAATTCTCCGAAGACAACCACAGTGGAAACTCTCAAGTTTTCTCTCCATTAATTTCGAAAGAGTCCAAGTCTCTGAGCTGTACAGCACGGCTGATAAAACGAGTGCTTTGTACAAATTGCACTTGAGGTGCACGCTGAGCTGCTTGCTCTTCCAGAGATTTTGGAAGTTAGCAAACCGTTGTCTAACTTCTGCAAGTTTGCAATTGACTTCCTGGAGGTACTACTACTACTACTACTACTACTACTACTACTACTACTACTACTACTACTACTACTACTACTACTACTACTACTACTACTACTACTACTACTACTACTACTACTACTACTACTACTACTACTACTACTACTACTACTACTACTACTACTACTACTACTACTACTACTACTACTACTACTACTACTACTACTACTACTACTACTACTACTACTACTACTACTACTACTACTACTACTACTACTACTACTACTACTACTACTACTACTACTACTACTACTACTACTACTACTACTACTACTACTACTACTACTACTACTACTACTACTACTACTACTACTACTACTACTACTACTACTACTACTACTACTACTACTACTACTACTACTACTACTACTACTACTACTACTACTACTACTACTACTACTACTACTACTACTACTACTACTACTACTACTACTACTACTACTACTACTACTACTACTACTACTACTACTACTATTACTACTACTACTACTACTACTACTGTTTCAACACTTTAATTCCAAATATGAAATAAAGGCACGGTTGGCAACAAATACAAACAAAACAAGAAGAGTTATTTGTTTGGTTATTCTGTGAAGTGCTGAACGACGAAATTGTTGAAGGCATTCTTTGACCCGGTTGCTGCTTTCTCCTGCAATCTGGTGAACGATACTTTGTTTCGTACACAGTCTCCTTCGATTTGACTCATCCACGTTTTCCGTTGCCCCCCAGGAGCGCGTCTAGCATGGACGTATTGATCGGGCGGGTCCCAATCGAAGGCACTGCGGGCTAATCTTCCTGGTTCCATTCTCTGGATGTGTCCGTACCATTTTATCCGTTTGAGCATGATCATTGTGGATAGTTGGGGCATTCGTGATCTTGACATAATTTCTTCGTTCGTTGCTTTCTCCAGATATGACACACGTAGAATTCTCCGAAGACAACCACAGTGGAAACTCTCAAGTTTTCTCTCCATTAATTTCGAAAGAGTCCAAGTCTCTGAGCTGTACAGCACGGCTGATAAAACGAGTGCTTTGTACAAATTGCACTTGAGGTGCACGCTGAGCTGCTTGCTCTTCCAGAGAATATGGAAGTTAGCAAACCGTTGTCTACCTTCTGAAAGTTTGCAATTGACTTCCTGCAGGTCTCCATGCTTGAGGCTGACATATGATCCGAGATACTTGAACGCTTCTATGTTTTCAAACTCGTTTCCGAGAACATCTTGTACTTTGCAGGAAAACACGCGTGTGGCAACTGCTTTAGGTTTGCCACAGTATCTCGATTGGTGAACTTTTCGGCCATTGACTGTTTTGAACTTTCTTTCACACTTGTCACAGGTAAGGCTCGCCTCTAGTTGCTCGAACTTTGACTTGTCGACGACATTCTTTGACAAACCGGCTTTGCAGAATCTTGTTTGGTGCACTTTGCGTCCGGTAACTGTACTGAATTGCCGCTGACAATTCTGACATCTTAAAGACTCTTGGTCAGCCACCACTGACCGACTCTCATTTTCTAGCGACTCTGAATCTGCTACCGCAGATTGTTGTTGTGAAGCTACCAACGCTGGCTTAGCCACCGCTAAGCTTTTCAATCTTAGCTTCCGGCCATCTTGTGTTTCCAACCAGCCCGCTTTCTTTTTCGTTCCAAGCAGCACCTCCGTGCTGATGGTTAGTCGTGACTGGCTAGATGTCTCTGCCAGGAGTCCTAGTTTGCCTTTATGTGTTCCAGTGAGTATCTCCACGTTCTGTTGGATACTAGGCACTGCAACAACATTTGGGCTGTCGCATTTTACGCCCATATTCTTTGTTTTGGCCACATTAATCTTCAGACCAGCGGCTTCCGCAAGGGCCTCGATTCGATGTAGGTTTTCTTGCACCTCACTGTCTGAGACCCCCACGAGAGCAACATCATCAGCAAAATCTAAGTCAGCCACCAATCTCCCAATGTCTAATCCTCCATGCACCGAGTTAGCCAAAATGTAGCTGATGACAAGGCCGAATAGGATTGGGGACCACACATCACCCTGCCTAACGCCCGTTCTGACATCAAATAAGCGTCCTTTCTCACCTTCGGCTTTGACTCGACATTTGAATCCATCATAGCTGTTTCTTATGATGTTTATCACTTTTTGCGGAAGACCATAGTGTTTCATTATCTGGTACATCTGCTCACGATCGACAGAATCGAATGCCGCTCGAAAGTCTATGAAACAAAAGCTAATATCCAATTGAAACGCCATTGATTTCTCTATTATTTGACGCAGGGCGAAGAGTTGGTCGGCGCATCCTCTGCTTTTTCTGAAGCCGCACTGCTCTTCCCTTAAGACGCGATCCACTGAATCTTTGCATCGATTGAGAATAACGGAAGCGAACACTTTGCCTGGTACTGACAATAGAGAGATCCCTCGGTGGTTCGAACACTCTGACCTCTTTCCTTTACTCTTGTCTGCTACCTTCCAGTCATCGGGCAGAACTTCCGTCGACCAACATTTATCTATGATGTCCCAGAGCCACTCGACAATACCCTTGTGTGCTTTCAACATCTCACAGGAAATGTTATCGGGTCCACTTGCCTTGCCATTCTTCAACCTGCGGACAGCTTCAAGCACTTCTTCAAATCGAATTGGGCTCAGGTCAATCGACAAGCTTTCAGCTGCTTCTTCGGGATCCAATCTCGTACTGCAGCTGGATGTTGAGGGATTCAGGAGTTGACTAAAATGTTCCGTCCAGCGTTCAAGTCGTTCCTCTTTCGTCCGTAAGTTGACGCCAGTGCTTGAAACTAATTTGGTCAACTGGGGACTCCAGTTTCGGCAAATCTGCTGTGATGCCCCAAAAACCTGCTTCAAGTTGCCTCTGTCCGCAAAGCTCTGCACTTCTTGGCCTTTGCGTTCAAGCCATGCCCGTTTGTCTGCACGTAGAGCTTTTCTGACTTCCTTACAGCAGTTTGTGAACTCTAACAACGCCACCGCGTTGCTGTGTTTCTTCAACTGTAGATCAGCTCGTTTCCGGATAAGTTCCAGAGAATTTGGAGAAATCCAAGGTTTGTTCACTCGCTTGTCCGGAAGGAGGCATTTCACTGCTGCTTGGTTCAGGGCTTTTCGAAAATTGTCCCAAGACTGCTCTGTATTCTCGAAATCGCCGCTCTTATCAAGATGTAACTTGACCTCCTGCGTGAATAAGTCACGCGTTGTTTCATCTTGCAGCTTTGCAGAACTGATTCTGGGCGTGAAACATGGCTTTTTAGACAAAAGTTTCATAGATACTTCCGCAATGACCAGTTCATGATCGGTAATTGTGGTTTTCCCTCTTCTGGTCCTCACATTCGTCAGACATCCTCTGTATCTCTCTGCAAACAGAATGTGATCCAGCATCTTTTTTCGACAACTCGGATCGGGAGGGTTGTAGGTGTACCGATGCACTTGTCGATGCTGGAACCATGTACCACCTACGAGCAATTTGTGTGAAGTGCAAAATGATAACAACTTTTCCGAGTTTTCATTTTCTTCACCCATTCCAAACGGGCCTCTGCAGCTCATGGTGTCATTCAACTGGTGTCCAGGCTCTGCATTGAGGTCACCGATGACACAAATACGCTCCCTATGTTTGAAGCTGGAAACTAGGTCTGAAAGTTGACTCCAAAACAAATCCTTCTCTTGGAGACTAGCTTCATTCGTAGGTGCGTAGCAGACAACAACAGCTAGATTGGCTCTCCTCCGAGCCGCGAACTTGACGTAGCAAATACGTTCACTTAGAGCCACTTGTTCTACGATGCTGTTTATCAATGACTTCTTTACAGCAACGCCCACTCCTCCTTGTCTCGACTTTACACCAGACAACCACGAGTCAGACAGGTAGAGCTTGTGGTCTCCGAGATCAATTTCTTGCTCCTGCAATCTCGTCTCCTGCACTCCCAGAATATCCAACTTGTATTTCGCCAGATCCATTTTCAAAGCCTCTAAAGATCCGGCTTGGGTCAGTGTTCTGACGTTTAAAGTTGCAATTCTGAGTTGGTTCCTCGGGAGATTCTTAGCACCCCTTACCCGGGACTCGGGGCCATGGTTGAATGTACTCATTGCTTTGGTGTTTGAAGGCTGAGATACGACTAGTTGCGCCACAAACTAGAAGACCAGTGCCTCGTTAGCTCGACCATGTGAGCGGAGAGCAGCAGCACATGACCTACCCCCAGGGGACACCACGTGGAGGTGAGGTTGGATTTTGTCCCCCACTACTACTACTACTACTACTACTACTACTACTACTACTACTACTACTACTACTACTACTACTACTACTACTACTACTACTACTACTACTACTACTACTACTACTACTACTACTACTACTACTACTACTAACTGCTAGCACTACCTACAACTACTACTAGATACTATTACTCACTAATATAACTACTTATACCTACCACTACAACCTACTTTTTTACCCTCCAATATTACTTGTTTTACTAACTATCTAAAAACAATGTGTTTTTGTTTTTCTAAAAAACGAAAACGATTCGTTTCTCTAGACACTCGCTTAACATAAACAACAGAAACTGTTATCTACGTTAAGGTAACGTGACCTGACTTACGCAGACCGACAGACTTACCCGCCAATATTTTCAAAAAATCATCAATTGTTTGAAAGTTTTTCAAAGATATGAAAAACTCTTAAAGGCATTGTTACATACATTAAATCAGCATTTTTCAACTTAAAGTTAATTTTCTGAATTAACAAATAAAAAATCCATAGTATGATATATGAGGTGATATTTAATTAATAAAAAATAATGTAGGGTATTTACTGTTTAGCGAACAATTCTAATTTATGGAACTTCAAATAAGTTTTTTTGCATGTTTTTTTGAAGTGTAACTTTTTTGTGTAATTTCGTTACTTATGGCGGATTAGTCAAAAATTTTTTGTTCAAAAGCTGAGTCTTTTTGTTTAATCAGTGTGTGACGTCTGATTCCATTTGCAATTAATTGAAAGATATGAAAATTAAACTTTTTTAACATTCTTATTTAAAGGATTGTATAGCGTAAACATTGAGTGCTTCACAATGGCACTGCACTATGTCTATTTAAAATATAAACATCATAGACATATGTTTGTTTCAAAAAAAAACTATAGAGTGTACCTAAATGGAGTCAAATACTTTACAACGTACCTACATTATCCAAAAAACTGAGGTTTCACTGTATATAGTTGTTTTCATATGTTTATTCAGAGTTATTGGTTATTTCAATTGTCAGATATTACACAACTTCTTCTGAATCCTTAGGTTTCAACTTTTTGCACAGACGAAAATCTGCTGGGACTGCTTGACGAAAACAATGTATTAGTTAAGTTTCATATTAACCCTAGCTTGGGCTCAGAATTTGTTCACAGCGAAAACTGTAATTGTGAACTTGCTTTTCATCGAAAGTTCAACGCTACATGATTCTTTTTTTTTGTTGTATTAACTTCTTCCTAATTTTATTGAATTTCATTTAATCCTTGTTTATCTGAAGAAAAAGAAAAATAAATTAACCTCATCAAACGTTTCTTAGCAAAATTGAGTGAAACAGTCTTATTGGATTTGAGAGCTCAAACAAAAACCTTAAATTTAGGGGTCTAGGTAAACAAATTTGTTTGTTTTCAAAGTCTGCTTACACTAAAGGAACACCAAATGTTTCCAGAGAAGTACTTTTTAAGGAATTTGAAACAAATTTCTTGTTTTTTAGTGTTCGAAACTCAACAACCGGAGACGGTATGGCTTTGGATAAGCAAGTATTAAAAAAATGTGAAACACGGTCGATCACTTTACATATAAAGTTGAACCATTGAGTTCGAGTTCGAGTTTGTGATCTAAAAATAGTCTCCAGGGATAATTGACTTTTTTAAAAAGACTTCTTTTTTAGTATTGAAAACTCAAAAATATGCAGTATGGATTTCGATAAGCAAGCACATTAAAACGCTGATGCTTGGTAGATTACTCTACGTAAAAAATGAAGTTTCGAGTTTGTGTTCGAGTTTGTGATCTAAAAACACTCTTCAAATATTATTGACTTTGAAAAAAAACTACTTTTAGTATTCAAAACTCAATAATCAGTGACTGTGTAACTTTGAATTACCAAATATAATAAAATGTGAAAACTTGGCCTATCGTTCTAATTAAAAGTTAAAAGTCAAAGTTTGAGTTTGAGTTCGTGATCTAAAAATAGTATTCATTTGATAATTACGTCATAATAGTTGAGTTCTGTTATAAAGTTGCGAACGCAAAACAGTTGAAACACGTTCTCACAATCTATTTAAACTACAGCTATATGTGTGTCAAAGATCTGAAGTAGACTTTCTGATTTTACTAAGGTTTTTGATATAATTTACTATATTATATAGACTATATTCACATGGTCTATTATGCAATCATTACTGCACGTGTTCTACAAGCATTCCTGAAGAGATAGTTTTGCATTGTTCTATAGAAGAGTACAGAAAAAAAACTTGATTTTCCTTGTACTTGGAAAATTGAACGACAGGGCGTGTAGCCGACAAGGAAAAAATGAGATATTAAGCTGACAATTTTTATCATAAGTGTGATTGGTTTATAATTCAGTAGTTCGGTTGTGATAGATTCATATCAAGTCCCACAGGCCGTTGAGGCATGGCCATGGCCCGCGAGGCATGGCCAGATGCGGTTAAATAAAATCCGACCAGGGATAGACCTCCGTTACACTAGTTGATGAAAAAACTTGGGTGTATTTGCCCACTTACGGAATACTGTTTTGAATTGGCCAATCACAGCTTCAGAATAAGTTTATTACTCATTTCACTTAAATTGTTGGTTAAATTTCTCCTTTTTTGGTTGTCTATAAACACCCTGTCGGCCAATACGGCGGGAACCGATATTCCGAAATTAGCACAGTGTTGACATTATTTACCAATAATCCTTGAAAAGAGAGGTCAGTGCAACTCTTTGAATGATTAATTTTCTCTTAAGAATGTTCTGCTAATGAACTTTAAATATTGCAAAATAACTAATATGGAAAACTTTCAAATCATGACCACATTAAGTAACAGTTAACACAACTAACTTTGGTTTTTGCTATCATCAAAACCCGTCAACACCGAGAGTAGAGATCTAATTAGGGTATCTTTCTGAAGAGGTTTCTTTCTGAAGAGGTTTTGCATAACCAAGTTTTGCGTCCACGTTAATGAATTATGGTATTCTTCTGAAGAGGTTTCTATGTTTTCAAACGTTTGTTTGTTATGGATCCTATGAGGATTTGACTTGAGTTCTTTCAACTTAGTCAAAGAAAAAACAACTGACAAAAAGACTAATTTTGATTATAAAGGCAATTAGGCTAATAAGATTTGCTGGTTTTTTAATGCAGTATTTTAATTTTCTCTCAGCTTAATCGATGTAAGAAATATGTAAAACTGCATCTTTGAGAAAAGTTCTAGGTGTAACTTTAATACTGCGTATTTTGCTAATTTGCACCATTGTATTTTAAAAAGATTTGTATCCTCTATAACAAAAATGGTAGAATCGTTATGTACAAGAAAATGTTTTTTTTTCATGAGTAATCATATAGCAAAACCGTAACCTTCAAAAAAACTTTATTTATCTGCAATTTACTCTATAAAAGCGAATCAACGCTCTCACAGGTAGCATGAAAACATTTTTTTTTCCATGGCGTTCAAAAAAGGAAACCTCTAACGGAACTGTGAAATTAACAAAGGTAAGAAAAGAAACGTTTTTCACGTCAATTTTGTTTTTTATTTGACACGTTTAATATAAAACAATGCCTAGCTGGCTGACATAAAAAAATTTTAGATTTTGCAAACCATTATATAAAAAATCGTTGACAATCAAACTGTTTATGTGCAAGCTGATTTTTTTCATTGCTACTTTATCAAATTTGTACTTTTAAGACCTCAATAGTTTGCCCTGAAGAAACTCATAAGAGAACGGACAAGTATTCACTTCTTGCATTTATCGGAAAATTCGTTCTGATACGTTAAATGCTTACGTTTCACAAGACCATAGCTTTATAGAATAACCAAGTTTTGCGTCCACGTTAATGAATACTTTGGGTTTAAAATTTTTTGAATTACTGAAGTAACATACTGAAATACTTCAAATTGATACATAGATACATTTAAAAGCTACTGACTGATTTCTCTGAAAACCAAATGTTCCAAGACAAACACCAAAAGTTGCACATGTGTACAGAAAAAAACTAATGCATATTTACGTTTATGGTTCAGATTGAGCCTTTGAAAACAACCTTATTATCTACTAACAGAAAACGTTAGCAGGGAACTTCTTATCGTTCCTCAAAATAAACCACGTCAATACTATGCAAAATCAAAAGTTTTGTGCAAATAAATTGATATTAAATCTACGTCTTAGAACCAGTTACTAAGTAAACTAGAAGCAATTGTAACCATGAAAATCAAACAAGAACGCCAATAGGTGAATTTAAATGATTTTGGACTTTCTGCTTTTTCTATTGCTTTATTTAACTTAACGTTATTTCGCTTAACTGGAGCACACTGGAGGTCGAAATGTATTCCCTAATAAACAATTACAAGCCTACGTACTCACTCTCTATTTATCTCAACTTTTGCTGCAACACAGTAGAGTACATGTATATACGGCTTCTTGATCACAGACAAAAGAATACTTAAGCAAACTAATAAAAGTGCTCTTAGCCGAAAATATTCTGCAAGAATTTTTGCAGAGCAGACTGAAATTCTCACACGCACAGTGTAATTCTTCTGCTTTTTGCCTAGCAATGAGATCAAAACCTTGAAATGTCAATGTCTGAGGTACTTAGGAGAAATTTCAATCCATTTTACAAATGAAAACGAATAAGAATTAGTCTAACAGCTATAACAACTGAGGCCTCATCGAAATGTTATAGGTATCCATTGGAAGCTACTTGGCTAATTAGGCTAATAGAACGAATGCTAACTTTCCAGCCAACAGTTTGAATTTACTTTTAACTGAATGATTTGCTTCTCGAAATAATATTTTAGCGTTTTCATTCCTGACTTGTATTCCATTCAGTTAATGTATGCCAAAACCCGAACTCAACTGCCGGTTAATAACTTATAATGTATCATATCCTAACGCAATTTGAAGGCTCATTTCAGCGCACAATCGTTTATCAAACTCGATATGAAAACAATATTGCCTTTATACAACAAAGGAAGGACAGTTCAATTTCAAGCTGGACTACCTTCGATCATTGCCTCATAACCAAAAATTTTATTGACTTTGTTACTACATTACCTAATATAACCGAAGAAGAAGACTTTATCAACAACTCAACCCCCTCGGAAACTGAAGTAACTTCTCAGCATATACCCAATCCTTTGACTTCTGACATAGGATCACTTCCTATGGACATCAAGAGGATTTTACGCAGTTACGATTTCGAAAGTATGCCCTTCTTCAGGAGCCATGAAGAATACTTCGCTGCCGTAGAAGATTTGGAAAATTTGTGGAAAAAGCTCAAATCATGCAGAAATGAAATCAAACTAACCACTATTCACGATAAAATTGATCATACTACATCATCCACATCCGATGATAACAGAAAGACTGTGATATCTTCCATCTTAGAACGAATCCCTAGCCTTCTTGAAGAAAACTCAAAAATTGAAGAAAACTTCCAGAAATTTAGCACTGAGCCATCGTCTAACAATGCTCTACAAAAGAGGAGCCATCGTGTAGTTCGAGGATGTGTACTTCATAGTGGAAATTTTCCAAAAAGAATGAGATTCGTTGAAAATGTGAGGTGTTCATGTGACAATAACAACTAGAACTGAAAAGTTCTTGTTGATTAAGGCTTATGAACTAGATGTTGGTTTTCAGTATTGAATTGTTTCCATTTATAACCTGTTATTTTGAAATGCTGTGCATTATTAAACTTCATTGTGTATGCTTATTATCCAAAATTTAGTAGTTGCAAAACCACTCCTTTAAAGTACAGTTTGTTGATTCAACATTATCCACGTCAGAGAAACAAGAAACAGTGTTCGGCCTGTTCAAAGGAGTAGAATGTCAGAAATTTGTTGTATAGTAAGATCCCCAAACCGTAAATTGTTGTTCTGGAAATGTTGAAACGGATACGAGCAAGAGATTCGACGTTATAAAGAGCTGACGTTAGAAAACGCCGCAACTTGTATTGATATAAGTAGAGTCGAAATCAAAAAGTTGATGTTAATTACCTTATATTGTTAGTTGAGTACTAAGAAAAGTACCTGAGTGGGTTAAGGGTTAATTGGTCTCATGTGCGGTTATGATAGTTTCATATCAAGTCCCAAGAGCCGCTGAGGCATGGCCATGGTCCGCGATGGTTTCAAGATAATTAATTTTTAATTTACTTTCAGTGTCTATACTAGGAGATACTAAATTTTCTTTTCTCAAATACTGGGTTATGATTGGTGAAAATTTTATTAGTCTCATTTGAGAAATCAATTTAATTGGCCACAAAATTTATCTTAAATCATCAACTAATATTTTAAACAAATTTTCAGCTCTCTCTCGGGTCTTTTCACTTCAGCTTTCTTACAAGTGACCGGTTAGAACAAACACTCACCTATGTTGAATATTGAATAAAAAACACCTATATTGTGCGTATGAGAAGTTCAGTCTGCTCTGCAAAAATTCTTGCAGAAAATTTTTGGCTAAGTGCACTTTTATTAGTTTGCTTAAGTATTCTTTTGTCTGTGATCAAGAAGGCGTATATACATGTACTCTACAGTTTTGCAGCAAAAGTTGAGATAAATAGAGAGTGAGTACGTAGGCTTGTAATTGTTTATTAGGGAATACATTTCGACCTCCAGTGTGCTCCAGTTAAGCGAAATAACGTTAAGTTAAATAAAGCAATGGAATAAGCAGGAGAGTTCAAATTCATTTAATTTCACCTATTGGCGTTCTTGTTTGATTTTCACGGTTACAATTGCTTCTAGTTTATATAGTAACTGGTTCCAAGACGTAGGTTTAATATCAATTTATTTGCACAAAACTTTTGATTTTGCATAGTATTGACGTGGTTTATTTTGAGGAACGATAAGAAGTTCCCTGCTAACGTTTTCTGTTAGTAGATAATAAGCTTGTTTTCAAAGGCTCAATCTGAACCATAAACGTAAATATGCATTAGTTTTTTTCTGTACACATGTGCAACCTTTGGTGTTTGTCTTGGAAAATTTGGTTTTCAGAGAAATCACTCAGTAGCTTTTAAATGTATCTATGTATCAATTTGAAGTATTTCAGTATGTTACTTCAGTAATTCAAAAAATTCTAAACCCAAAGTATTCATTAACGTGGACGCAAAACTTGGTTATTCTATAAAGCTATGGTCTTATGAAAGGTAAGCATTTAACGTATCAGAACGAATTTTCCGATAAATGCAAGAAGTGAATACTTGTCCGTTCTCTTATGAGTTTCTTCAAGGCAAACTATTGAGGTCTTAAAAGTACAAATTTGATAAAGTAGCAATGAAAAAAATCAGCTTGCACATAAACAGTTTGATTGTCAACGATTTTTTATATAATGGTTTGCATAATCTAATATTTTTTTAATGTCAGCCAGCTAGGCATTGTTTTATATTAAGCGTGTCAAATAAAAAAACAAAATTGACGTGAAAAACGTTTCTTTTCTTACCTTTGTTAGTTTCACAGTTCCGTTAGAGGTTTCCTTTTTTGAGCGCCATGGAAAAAAAATGTTTTCATGCTACCTGTGAGAACGTTGATTCGCTTTCATAGAGTAAATTGCAGATAAATAAAGTTTTTTTGAAGGTTAAGGTTTTGCTATATGATTACTCATGAAAAAAAAACATTTTCTTGTACATAACGATTCTACTATTTTTGTTATAGAGGATACAAATCATTTTAAGTTACAATGGTGGCAATTAGCAAAATACACAGTATTAAAGTTCCACCTGAAGCTTTTCTCAAAGATGCAGTTTTACATATTTCTCACATCGATTAAGCTGAGAGAAAATTAAAATACTGCATTAAAAAACAAGCAAATCTTATTAGCCTAATTGCCTTTACAATCAAAATTAGTCTTTTTGTCAGTTGTTTTTTATTTGACTAAGTTGAAAGAACTCAAGTCAAACCCTCACAGGATCCATAACAAACAAACGTTTGAAAACATAGGAACCCCTTCGGAAAGATACCACCAAAACGAAGTGCACAAAGCCAAGAATACTTATTAACACAAAGAAAAGTGAAACACTAATTTCCAAAAGTTTTAAATAGTTTAAACTTTGAACTTGGTGCATAATGGGTATCTGGGTTTTAACGCTGGAAACTTTTCCAAATCGGTCAAATTGACTGTAGAAATACACTTGTCAGTTTGACGGTCTCAAAGAGCCTAATTTGATCTCTACTCTCGGTGTTGACGGTTTTTGATGATAGCAAAAATCAAAGTTAGTTGTGTTAACTGTTACTTAATGTGGTCATGACTTGCAAGTTTTCCATATTAGTTAATTTGCAACATTTAAAGTTCATTAGCAGAACATTCTTAAGAGAAAATTAATCATTCAAAGAGTTGCACTGACCTCTCTTTTCAAGGATTATTGGTAAATAATGTCAACACTGTGCTAATTTCGGCATATCGGTTGCCGCCGTATTGGCCGACAGGGTGTTTATAGACAACCAAAAAAAGAGAAATTTAACCAACAATTTAAGTAAACTGAGTAATAAAACTTATTCTGAAGCTGTGATTGGCCAATTCAAAACAGTATTCCGTAAGCGGGCAAATACACCAAAGTTTTTTCATCAACTAGTGTAACGGAGGTCTATCCCTGGTCGGTATTTATTTAACCGCATCTGGCCATGCCTCGCGGGCCATGGCCGTGCCTCAACGGCCTGTGGGACTTGATATGAATCTATCACAACCGAACTATTGATTTATAAACCAATCACAATTTTATTACCAATTATGATAAAAACTGTCAGCTAAATTTCTCATTTTTTTCCTTGTCGGCTAAACGCTCTGTCGGTCAATTTTCCTAGCACCAGGAAAATCATGTGTTTTTTCTGTTCTCTTCTATAGAACAATGCAAAACTATCTCTTCAGGAATGCTTGTAGAACACGTGCAGTAATGATTGCATAATAGACCATGTGAATATAGTCTATATAATATAGTAAACTATATCAAAAACCTTAGTAATATCAGAAAGTCTACTTCAGTTCTTTGACACACATATAGCTGTAGTTTAAATAGATTGTGAGAACGTGTTTCAACTGTTTTGCGTTCGCAACTTTATAACAGAACTCAACTATTATGACGTAATTATCAAATGAATACTAGTTTTAGATAGATCACGAACTCAAACTCAAACTTTGATTTTTAACTTATAATTAGAGCGATAGGCCAAGTTTTCACATTTTATTATATTTGGTAATTCGAAATTACACAGACACCGATTATTGAGTTTTGAATACTAAAAGTAGTCTTTTTTTCAAAGTCAATTATACTTGAAGAGTGTTTTTAGATCACAAACTCGAACACAAACTCGAAACTTCATTTTTTACGTAGAGTAATCTACCAAGCATCAGCGTTTTAATGTGGTTGCTTATCGAAATCCATACTGCATATTTTTGAGTTTTCAATACTAAAAAAGAAGTCTTTTTAAAAAAGTCAATTATCCCTGGAGACTATTTTTAGATCACAAGTGGTTCGCCGTGTTTCACATTTTTATTATACTTGCTTACCCAAAGCCATACCGTCTCCGGTTGTTGAGTTTCGAACACTAAAAAACAAGAATTTTGTTTCAATTTCCCTAAAAAGTACTTCTCTGGAACCATTTGGTGTCGATTTAGTGTAAGCAGACTTTGAAAACAAACAAATTTGTTTACCTAGACCCCTAAACTTAAGGTTTCTGTTTGAGCTCTCAAGTCCAACAAGACTGTTTCACTCATTTTTGCAAAGAAACGTTTGATGAGGTTAATTTATTTTTCATTTTCTTCAGATAAACAAGCATTAAATTAAATTCAATAAAATTAGGAAAAAGTTAATACAACAAAATTTTAAGAACCATGTAGCGTTGAACTTTCGATGAAAAGCAAGTTCACAATTACAGTCTTCGCTGTGAACAAATTCTGAGCCCAAGCTAAGGTTAATATGAAACTTAACTAATACATTGTTTTTGTAAAGCAGTCCCAGCAGTTTTAAGTCTATGCAAAAAGTTGAAACCTAAGTATTCAGAAGAAGTTGTGTAATATCTGACAATTGACATAACAAATGACTCTGAATAAACATATGAAAACAACTAAATACAGTGAAACCTCAGTTTTTTGGATAATGTAGATACGTTGTAAAGTATAGGACTCCATTTAGGTACACTCTATAGATTTTTTTTGAAACAAACATATGTCTATGACGTTGATATTTTAAATAGACATAGTGCAGTGCCATTGTGAAGCACTCAATGCTTACGCTATACAATCCTTTAAATAAGAATGTTAAAAAAGTTTAATTTTCATATCTTTCAATTAATTGCAAATGGAATCAGACGTCATACACTGATTAAACAAAAAGACTCAGCTTTTGAACAAAAAACTTTTGACTGATCCGTCATAAGTAACAAAAGTACACAAAAAAGTTACACTTCAAAAAAACATGCAATAAAACTTATTTGAAGTTCCATAAATTAGAGTTGTTCGCTAAGCAGTAAATACCCTACATTATTTTTTATTAATTAAATATCACCTCATATATCATACTATGGATTTTCTAATTGTTAATTCAGAAAATTAACTTTAAGTTGAAAAATGCTGAGTTAATGTATATAACAATGCCTTTAAGAGTTTTTCATATCTTTGAAAAACTTTCAAACACTTTATGATTTTTTAAAAATATTGGCGGATAAAGTCTGTCGGTCTGCGTCAGTCAGGCCACGTTACCTTAACGTAGATAACAGTTTGTGTTGTTTATGTTAAGCGAGTGTCTAGAGAAACGAATCGTTTTCGTTTTTTAGAAAAACAAACACATTGTTGTAGATAGTTAGTAAAACAAGTAATATTGGAGGAAGTAGGTTGTAGTGGTAGGTATAAGTAGTTATAGTAGTGAGTAATAGTATCTAGTAGTAGTTGTAGGTAGTACTAGCAGGTAGTAGTAGTAGTGACTAATTGTAGATGGTAGTTGCAGGTTGTAGTATTAGGTAGTAGCAGTAGTAGGTAGCAGTAGTGTTGTGTTCGATACCGAAATTTTCGCCAGGCTTCTTAGCCCAATTATTTGTTATATAGACTCTGCTCTTTTCAAACTCCATTGGATGTACCTCTTTCCAATGCTCTATCAAATATCGTTACGGTTATGATATTTTAAAACGTTAACCGAACAATAAGTCATCCAAAATATATACACTGGGCTACGGAATGCACAGTAAATTTGATCCAAGAAAGAACAATAATGAACTCATTTGATTTTTGTTGGCTTAAGGTGTTATAGTATTTTTCTTCCAGTGTTCAATAGTTGAGTATTCTGAGTATGTTGGAACCATTTACTGAAGAAGCTATTCGCCTTTATTTAAGATTTCAGTCCCAGCACGCATTATCCATTAGTGTTATTCACAATACGCAAAAAAGGCTTATACACTGTTGAAGTTGTTTCTAGCAAGCCCCGCAGATACAGAGGTTGTGTTCCTTCTTGTTTAATTGATCAAGTGGCTAATAAACTTTTGAAAAATTAGCTATTTTTTACTGTTCCAGTGCAAACTACTCTTCTTGTACATCATTACACTTTTGTCTGGTTCAAGCTCTTGATGAATTCCTATCAATCTACTTTATTTAACTAAAAAAGTTCACCTGCTCCTGCATATCATTGTTTTTCCACCAACTTTTTTGGTTTTTTTACAGAATTCAATCTTTTTACTTAGCTCAATTTGTTGTTAATCTCTCAACAATTTATCTCAAATATATTTTTCCTGAAAACAATCTTGCTCAATCCTAAAAGGGTAGCTAAATAAGTGTGGAGAAATCTCTGTTTTCGAAAAAAAGCATACTCAGAACATCAAAAAATTGTTTTTGTCTACTGTGTTTCACTTTTTTTCATTTTCTTGCCAAGGATTAAAAGACAAAAGCATAAATTTAATTTTTTTTCTGTAAAGAATCTTCATAGTTTTTAATATAGTAGCTAGATAGGTGTAGAAACTTCATCAATTTTCAAAAGAGCATGCTCAGAACATCAAAAAATTGCTGTCGTCTTCGATGGTACCATTTTGTTTGCCAATGTTTAAAGAACAAAAGCGTGAGATTTGACTACGCGGAGGGTCAAAATCTGTTTGTAAGATATAATATTATTGGATCGTGGAAACGAATAACAACATTCTTCTAAGCAATTAGTTTGCCCACCTCCGGGGACTTCTCTCTTCCTCTCTCGTCAGACTTACATGCATATAAATACATAAATACAAACACATTCAGACATATATACATACTTTCCACCGCATACATAAAGAAAAACATACACACATAAAACCATAAACGTCTTGACATATACACACAATTACAATATCTACACGAAAACATACATCCCGGCTTATACTCATACAAATATATTAATAAACTTAAGCACAATTATATTTACTTAAAAACAAACATAAACTTTCATTTGTACTTTCATTATTAAATATATGAGGACGCATAATTTTATACGTAAAATTTTCATTCTTCCATTTCTTTCAATCATTCATTCAGACATAAAAATTACATTGCTGAACTCATTCATGCAAACATACCTACTTGTTTAGATAGAAATATAGATAGTTACAAATGCATACAAAAAATAAAGACATGCTTTCCACATCATACGGCACATTTGCAGTAGTATTGTCATTAAAAACTGCTTCTGACTGCTCTTTGACTTATTTCAGACCATTCCAGAAACTGAGTTGTTCCGGTCTTACCTGGTTGAACAAAAAAAAGGTCCACAAAAATCACTTTTGAGTGCTCTTTCATAGCGCAAAATCCATTTCAAACCATTTTAGGACTATAAAAAATTTTGGAATTTTTTTCTCAAAAATCTGAAATTTTGTGTGTTTCAACCCCTATACTGCATAGATGAAAAAAGTGAAATCAACAAAAAATCACTTTTGAGTGCTCCTTCATAGCGCAAAATCCATTTCAGACAATTTTAGGACTCTGAAAAATTTTGAAAATTTTTCCTCAAAAATTGGAAATTTTTGTGTGTTTCGACCCCCATACTGCATAGGTGAAAAAAATGAAGTCAACAAAAAATCACTTTTGAGTGCTCTTTCATAGCGCAAAATCCATTTCAGACCATTTTAGGACTTTGAAAAACTTTGAAAAATTTTCGAAAAAATTTTTCAAATTTTTAAAATTTTTTGGCCTCTGGTGTCTTATATTGGATTTTTTATGTTTTCACCAAAGACATTTGGTGAGAGACTAGAACTTAGGTAACACCTTATTCTATATACAGCAAACATTGCCACAGCGGAAATCTGCCATTTGCTTGTTGGGGCGGGGGTTCGGACCCCACCCCCTACAAGACTTTTTACCACCGAAAAACTGATTTTCTCTTTGTGAAACAAAGTTTTTTGGCTAAGTTTCGCCAGACTGCTTAACCCAAGAACTTCTCACAGGCTGGCGAAACTTAGCCAAAAGTCTTTGTTTCACAAAGAGAAAATCAGTTTTTCGTTGGTAAAAAGTCTTGTAGGGGGGGTCCGAACCCCCCCCCCCCCCCCCCCCTACAAGCATATGGCAGATTCTCTTACTACTGTCGTAATAAAGAAAGGTTTGTCGTTTTTATTTGGTTTTGTTGTTTGTCTCAAAATGATTTATCAAATGGATACACAAATTGTTTTATAAATTTTTTGGAGAACAATTCTATCTCTTCCTCATTTTGTAGGCAGTAAATCAAAAATGTGGTTGACCGACTTGGGAACATTATTAGCAAACGTACATTACCAAGCCTCCTTGTCAAATTTTACAATCGTTTGTTCCAAAGTTGGTTTTCAAAAGTGTTCACATCGGGTTGGTATGCCAATCAACTTGAATTATCAGCATTCACATGGAATTTAGGAGAATATATTTTGACAAAAAAATGAAAACTAATAATGATCAATAAGGTAACAGTTTCTGAAATTTTCAACTTTATTCCACTTTATGGTCGTGCAACTGATCAACGTAGTTCCATATAAGTAACGATTGATAGTTTTGTGTCTCAAGTTTTCAATATTCCGATTTCAAAATGATTCTTTCAATTCTTTGCTTTGCAACAATCTACACTCCAAAACAGCAAGCGTCAGCGAGAGTTCGGCTTCAAAGAAGAGGGCTGGTGATTCGCAGTCTCAAAAACGAAACGGCAACTCTCAAAATCGCAATGATGACGTCAAAGGAAAGTCGGCAACCAATAAGAACCAAGCTGACCAACAAAAGCGAGGCATGTAATTTTTTCTTGAACTTTCGGCTAAAATTACAGCTTTGGTAACTGAGTGTTAAAAATTTGCTTTATTTTCAGTTTTCAAATCAAAATTTAAAACAAATAATACATAAGGGTAAGACTATTTTGACTGAAGATTCGATCTAACTGCAATTTATATTTGTGTTATAGATTTTTAAGCCGCTATTTGGTGCGATTTTACTATTTTTACTAAATTTCTGGAGAAAATTTCCATGTTGCCTTTTTTTGTATATATTGATGCATGAACCGTTCAGTTTCTATCTGAATGATGAAAAAAAGAATTTTAATAACTGCAGAAACGAAACCGAGGGTGAGTTCAACTGGATTCACAATCAAAGACAGCTCATCAGAGAGTGAAGAAAAAGAGAAAGACAAGCCTGCTGACAAACCGAAAGACAAGTTAGAAAAACCTTCAGTAACTTTTTTTTATTATTTTCGACTTTGCTATTTCTTGCTTACTATGAAAACCAAAAGATATTAGATATTTTCCTTCTCTTATCGCCCCCCTCCAGCTGACGACCATAGGAGGCTCTTACAATCAGTTGTTCATTTATCACAATAGCATGTGCGCTTTGGGTTGCAAATATGACAGCATACCTGCTGTTATAAATCGAAAAGATAAAAAAAAATATCGGCAAAATAATAATAATAATAATAATAATAATAATAATAATAATAATAATAATAATAATAATAATAATAATAATTTGTTTCCAGAGTATTCATTAGAAAAAAAAGAAATTTGCTCTTTTACATTTAGAAATTAATATCGAAATTCATTTCTGCATTTAATACTCCAGGAGAACACTTTTAGGCCGAGGTTGGCCTGTTTTCAAGTGTCTCTAGCGAAAGAGATTGTAAACATCAAAGATTATATGTAAACATTATAAGAAAATTTTACTAGCTACATTAAAAAAAATGTTGGAAGCTTGGAGTTTAGAAATCGGTTTGGTCTCACATTTTAAACCAAGCTAGCAACTCATCATTGTCAATAATATATAAGTCCAAAAACTTGTGACAAAAGTCCTTTACTTGCCGCTTTGATAGATCAAAAATAAAATTGACAAAACTGGGAAAAAAGTTTAGCAAGCAATTAACCATTTTACCAATTTTTGGTTGCAGTGAGAAATTTTCAAACTTGTTCTCAAATAAATACAATTTGCGAGAACTGTTTCGCGCATTTGCTATTTTGAGAAGCTCTTCCCTTGAGATACAGTTCTTTAAAACTGGGATTTCACATTCTTTTCGTATTATTTTTGTTGCCATTTTGAGTATTTCATTCAGGTGGAGCTCTGATACATTATAAAGTAGCAGTTCTTTCCGCTTACTTGTTATGGTGTCAAACTTTTTTTTGAATGTTATGATTCTGGCTATTCTTTTCACCATTTGATTCAGGGGTTTGAGTACTTGATTGCTTGTGTTAGCGTAAACTAAGACTCCGTATTGAATTACTGGTTCCACATATAATCGATAGATTTGAACTAACTGATTTGTTGTTAGGACCTTCCTAATTCGGTAAAGAAGTGAGCAGAAACCTAACATTCTTTTCGTTAAATTTTTAGCATGTTCTTGAACACTTAATTTATGGTCTACCTGAATCACTAGATATTTAAAAACTTCAACATTTTGGATTGTTTTACTGTTAATATACACCCTTTCAGAATTTTTTTGCACACTTTTCGAAAAATTGACGCATCTTGTCTTCCCAACGTTTAAAGTCAGTCGATTTCTTTTCAACCAGGAGGCTGTTTTCTGAAGAATTACATTGATTTTAGTTTCATTTGTTTTGGGTTCACTTTTTGTATAAACTACAGTATCATCTGCATAGAGGATGGATTTTATGTCAGATGTTTCGAGGGTCAGATCATTTATGTATATAATAAAAACAAAGGACCCATTATTGAGCCTTGCGGGACACCAATTTTTATGCTCCTCATAGATGACTTCTTCAAGCCTATTTCAGTGTATTGAAATCTGCTCAAATAGGACTTCAAAACTTTCAAAACATGTCCTCTTAGACCATAACTGGAGCACTTTGCTAGTAAGATTTGGTGGTCCACGGTGTCAAAGGCTTTTTTGAGATCCAAGAAAGTACTGATCGTATTTTGTTTACTATATAGCCAATTTAATCGAACATTTTTGCTGAGTTCCACCAGTGCATCAATTGTGCTGCGGTTTTGTCTAAAATCAAATTGATTTTCATTTAATACTTTTTCTTTATTAAGGAAAACAATAATTCTGTTGAAGATAATTTTTTCAAAAATTTTACCTACCACCGGTAGCAGTGATATTGGACGATAATTTGATGGATCACTTTTGTCCCCTTCCTTGAATATTGGGATTACTTTTGCAATTTTCAGGCAATCAGGAAACAAGCCAAATTTTAGACAGGAGTTGAAGACTTCGCAGAGAAAAGGTGAAATTGATGGCGCAAGCAACCGTAAGCAATAGTTATTCAAATTGAAGGCATCTACACTTCATTTGTTTTTCATATCACTCAAAATTTTGCTTATCTCACTTATTGTTGTTTTTTGGAGAAATAAACTGTTTACAATTTTCTTTGTGTAGGTCTCATTGCGTTTAGCACCAAAATTTTCTGTAAGTTTTTTCCCTATGTCTGCAAAGAAATTATTAAACGATTCCCGTTTTGACTCTACTTCCTTGATCTCTAGGTTTTTGGATTCACCCATTATTTCTTTTACAGCATCAAAAAAATTTCGAGTGTTTTGACCAGCTTTTTTATTTATTTTTGTTTGATAGTATCGTCTCATCTTTTTCCTGACAAGTTTCTTAACTACTTTGGATTGATTTTCAAATTTTGCTTTGGCTGATGAAGATCTTTCTTTTAAATACAATTGCCTCAAGTGATGTTTTTTTGTAGCAGCATTTTTTACTTCGTTGTCGATTCAATTTCCCTTGTTTCTAACAGATGGGTTTTTTTCCGGAATTATATTGTTCAGTTCTTTCTTTTAAAAGTCTTGGAACTGAATCAATGATTCATTGCAATTGATGGAATTTAATTTTTTTTTAGCAGAAAGTTGCTGTAAGACACAATTTTTGCTCTGATTTGATTCAGATTATCTGTGTTCTGTAATTTTGACCATACTCGTATTTTATTGCATTTTTTTGTCGGAAAATTTGGTATTTTCAGAAAATTGTAATTTAATGGTATAGTGATCGCTTACAGCTATTTTCGGTACTTTTTGAGAGGATTTGAAATTTGTAAAAAACACATCAAGCTAACTGTTGATATTAGCTGGTCATATTTTTTTCCTTTGTGAAAAAAATTATTATTCAGGTCTCCACAAAGTATATGTTTGGTATTTGGTTTGAGAACTATTTCATCTAAATAGCTTCCTAAAGTTGGAAACGTAGCTTCATTGGTGCAGTTTGGCGGTATATAAACACAGGTTATAACTATTTTAGTTCCTCTATAATTTATCAGAACTGATATAGCGTGAATTGAGACTTTTTCCAGTTTTGCAAGCAATTTTGCATTAGCCGCGCAATTTACAAAAATTCCAACGCCACCACCCCTCCTTTTTCTTTCCGAACTAAATAAGCTACTGTAATTTGCCAGATTAAAAATTTGTTTGTTATCTGTTGGCTTTAGCCATGTTTCAGTTAAGCAAATCGCAATTGCCTTTTTCTCACATTCTTGAAATATTTTGAATTCGTCAAAATTTTTCGACAGTGATCTTATATTTTGCAGAAGTATTGAGTTTGTTTCATTGTTTTTAGTGGAGATTTGAGATGTCATTTAAAGAAATAAAAGAGCAGTGCGTTTTGGCAGCAAATTTAAGCCAATCAAGAACATACCCCTCTTCATTGTATTATTTCAGTTCTTAAAATTTTTTAAACAAATAAATTGTTTTAATTACCAGCAGTTTAAAAAAAGAGAAAAAAAAGTAATAATAAAAAGTTTCTTGTTTCTTTTCTTTTCTTTTTTTTGCTTCCTCTGCGGAAATCATAGAGTTTTTTTAGTATAGTGTAACCATCTCTCGCCATCAGCAAAACTGCGTACATCACAGTTTGCTAATGACAACTTGCGGAAATCACAAGCTAGACAGTCACTCTTATAGAAGAGAAAACACACTAAGCTAACCTTAGCCTATCCTAATTGATCTTTTGCGCTGATTAATCAAATTAACCACACGTTAAGTTCTGTGTTTGTTAACAAAAATTATTGAGTTTCACCAAGACTTCTGATATTATGAAGTTTTTGTCATTGTCAGTATTGTCTTGTGTTCTGCTTTTTGTGAGCCGGCGAATAATGATCATCATGGTCATTGTTGTTTGACCCCGCGTAGTACGTATTTTTCTTCACAGCCAAAATATTATCCAGGTCTTCAGCATCATTGATTTTTTTGTATGTTGGTTTTTGGCTTCCTCGATCAACCAAGACAGAGACAGTGCAGTTATGTGTACTGACAATCATATTTCTTTTCACTGCCTCAGCTTTTATCTGTGCCTCGATTTCGGGTAGTGGCTCGTTCAGGTATATGTTCTTATTATTAATATGATTTTTGGCTTTCCTCAGCGCTCTTTTCTTCTTGAAAACTTCCAATTTGTCATTGAAGTAAATAAACTTGCATATCATCGTTGACATTTGGTATTCTGTCTCAGTGTTGGGTATTATATGACACGCTTTAATGCTATCAACCGTTAATTTCACTCCGAGAAAATCGTCAAAAAATTTTAATGTGTCGTATGTCACATTTTTGCTAGTGCGCGCGTTAAAAGGAGGATTCACAGTGAGTACACTATCTTTTCGAGAATACCTCTCCTGGGCCCGCAATCGTTCATTGATGTTTTTTTTATTTGCCCGAAGAATTTTTAGTTCCTGATCTTGATCAATGTTTTTTTGTTTAAGATCTTTAACCTCCTTACAAAGTGCTTCAATTTTTTGTTGTGCGTAATTGTTACTCACGACCTTAGATGTCACTGCTACTGATGGTTGTTCGTTGCTCTCCATGGTGATAAGACGATAAGAAAGAGGAAAAAGAAGTAATGAATAGTCTAGAGAAAAAACGTTTAGATATGATATGAATAAAGATTTCAGTAAGAAACAATGTTTTAAGAGATGTTTTTGAAATGCTTTCGCTGCTATAAACGCATAAGAGTTTTTAGAGCATTCTTTTTCTCAAAAGCATTTCTCGTCTGATCTCTAGAAATTTCAGCGCATTTCAACAACGCATTATCTGTAAGATTTTGTGAGCAGAATGATAGCCCATTATTTTTAAATTGCGACACATGTAATTGGACAGAGCACAACTTACTTTGTGTCAAAAGAAAAAAACTCACGCGGAAAGTTATGCAAGAAGTGCGCTGAAAAGGCGCAAAATTTTTCGTGAGAAATGACGTGTGTGAACAATTTATTGCACGAAATGGCCTGAAAATAAGAGAGCTACAAAGCATCAAAACATTTGCTATGAGATGAACTGAAATTTTAAAGTGGATGCACTGAAAGAACGCTAAATTTGATGGAGGACATTTATGTAGGAAGTGCTTGTTTCTTTTTTTTCTTGATTTTAAACAATTTTTTTATTTATCATTCAATGCCAGCAAAAATTTCTATAATTTTGAACTTTTTTCTACTTTTTTCTTGAATTATTAACAATTTTTTAATTATCATTAAATGCAAAGAAAACTCATCTTAATTTCCTGGAAAGGCTCGAATCCGATCTTTGTCCACAAAACTCATCAGGTACTGTTTGGTCAACCAAATCATCAGTAAACAAAAATTTATTCCAGGCCAAAGTCTGGTGGTGAATCCGGTTCCTATTACGAGTACTATGAGACAATAAGCGGCAGCAACGACCAGGATCCGAAACCCAAACAAGGAAAAGAAGGAGAAATCAATAAATCAGTTGGATCGCGTGACTCGGGTGAAGCACAAGGGAAAGCTCCCCGATCTGGGGTGAAGTCAAAATCGAACCATCACTCCGATTTTGGCGAGCGAGAGAACCCACCGCCTGTTACACCACCGCCTCCGAAAACTTCGGACCTCCCGGATGCTGACACTTATTATGAAACAGGTAACATAATGAAATTGATCCTTAAGCAATTGTCTCGAATAAACGTCACACTGTCTATATCAGCTGCCTTGCACAATATAAGATCAGTTTCCGTCCCCTACTCAAAACTATCAAAGTTTCCAATGATTAAAAAATTTCATTCAGAGTTTACAAAACGTGTTTAATACTTTCTGTGGAATTTATAACATCGATTGACATTTATTTTGGAGCTGGGTTTTTTCTACTCCCCAAACTTACAAATCAGAACTTTTAAAACAAAATAATAATGTAGAACTGGAAGAAATACCTGGCTTCTACTTTTGCTTCAATTTTTCTTAAATTTTTTTTTGCTTCAGATGGACACAACTTCAAATCGGGAGGTACTGAAGTGCCCGACTATCGCTCCGAGTTCGAGGGAAGCAGAGAAGGGAAAGAGAAGGAAAGAAGACGCAGCAAACAGGGAACTAGCCGACTTCGAAGTTCCCAGGCAACTCAACCCAAGCAAGATAACGAGCACTTGGGTATAGAATTTTATCAGCATAGTGATTTAAATGATGGCGGTCAAGCAACCCGATAGGCAAGCAAGCCGAATTTTGAAAATGAGGTCAAGTATGCCAAAAAATTTTGGGATACCCGTATTTTAAATTGACCCTGGCGGGTCAGTGGGCGCGTTTCGCAGCTTCGCCGCGATAATCGGCCCACGGTTTCCGGATTACATCCCACAGCGGATGAGAGGCATGGCCATGGACAGCGGTCTGCTGAGGCCCGTACCCACTTGATGTCTAAAAATTGACGTATTTTTGTTTCTTTGGTGCATTGGAATACATTATGCACTATAATACTACGCGCAGTATTGATTGTAACGGCTAGCAATGTATTATTCCTGATAGATTCCCAGGTTGAGGTGCCAGACCGAAAGTCGATATGTCCAGACCGTCCCAGACGGAGAGTGTCTATGTCCAGAACCTCCCAGATGGAAAGTGCCTATTTCCAGACTTTCGTGCGTTCAAAATTTTTCGTGCGTTCATCGTGCGTTCAAAACTCCCTATGTCCAGACTTTCGTGCGTTCAAAATCTTTTATGACCAGACTTTAGTGCGTTCCAAATTAAAATTCGTGCCCTCATTTGTGCGTTCAAAAACACCTATGTCCAGACTTTCGTGCGTTCAAACGTGCTTATGTCCAGACTTTCGCGCGTTCAAAATCTTATATGACCAGACTTTAGTGCGTTCTAAATGAAAAATCGTGCGATCATTTGTGCGTTCATGTCCAGACTATCGTGCGTTCAAAAACACCTATGTCCAGACTTTCGTGCGTTCAAAATCTTATATGACCAGACTTTAGTGCGTTCTAAATGAAAAATCGTGCGCTCATTTGTGCGTTCATGTCCAGACTATAGCGCATTCAAAAACACTCATGTCCAGATTTTCGTGCGATCAAAAATGCGTATGTCCAGACTTTCGTGCGTTCATGTTCAGATAAGGTTTTTATAATGTATTCGTTTCAAGTATAGATACGTTAGGGTGATGGTTGTGATGAAGTGCCCAAGCAGTTGCTACATTTTGTTTAATAAAAGATGTTCGATGAAAGTATTGACTGAAGGGGGTGCCAGCAACCTAGTTATTAAAGTATGATTTGCTTTGCAACTTCAGCAAGGGTTTATAATTCTAGGTGTGAAATTGTTTTAAACAAAGCAAAATGTTGGATGCGAATTTTCCTCCGTTCGATGTTTTGTAACTTTTGAACTCAAATGAGTTGAGGTTTTCTTGGTAGAAAGCTTTCACTTGAGTGAGCACTCTATTAAGAGTGTATAGTCAAACATGGACTCATTAGTTTTTGGCATTCTTGTTTCCATTCAAAAAATTTTCGTGCGCTCCGAGTCACAATGTCCAGACTTTCGTGCGTTCAAAATTGCTGATGCCCAGACTATCATGCGTTCAAAATTGCATATGTCCAGACTATCGTGCGTTCAAAATTGCATATGTCCAGACTATCGTGCGTTCATTTTTTTTTCCAGACCGTGTATATTTGAACGCACGACGTCCCCTTGTGCGTTCATTTCGGTCTGGGCATATCGACTTTCGGTCTGGGACCTCAACCTGGGTTACATAACTATTACTTATTTTTCGGCTTGCTTTTATGTCGGCTTACTTTTACTTCGGCTTGCTTTGCGTTCGCCGGTTTAAATATTCGCAGAGCGTTTTCCAGACTATAACTTCTGAACCAGCCATTTGGGCTGTCTATACAAGGTACAACGTGACCCCATTCGTATAGTATGGAAATGTTAAAGTCGTGCGAGTCCGGACAATGGTTGCATGAAGGTTTGGAGAACGACAATGTCTGGAACACGCGTGCGCAGCTATTCATGTTTCTCAATTTTTAAATGCACCTTCAAGAAGCTCTGAGAGAATATTTGGAAAAATTTTGGAATCAAAAATTATTTATTTTTTCATGGGCCAAATTGAATCTAAACAAGAAGGCTTCAATGGTTCTGTGAATAAATAGAGCATAATGATCCCACATCTGTGACCTATAATCGTAAAATAAATTAGCTAAATTTCTGCAGTCCTCCCACAAAAAAGGCGACCTTTAAATTTTTCCAATAGACCATGAATCCCCACCAGCAAAGAAAAATTACTCATAATGGAAAATATATTGGAGATAGTTATTATCGAGAATATGGGTTTCTGAGCTTAAAAAAACTGATGCTAATAAGTTTGATTATTTAAAAAGGTAAAACTTTTTTCCCACGGATTTATCCGTGTTCCCACTTCGTTTGCTCTCACTCTATCGATGGAGCCTATATTCCATACATTGCGTTATTTTGTTTGACTATTACTTACTTCAAACTTTTGAAATAGTGAGCGAAGTGTACCAGAAGCCACATGCGAGACACTTGAATTGTGCAATTTGAAAACAGGCAAAATGGGTGAACTAAATAGTCCTGGATGCTACTCTGGATGCTACTCTTAAAGTTGTATTTGACTAGAAGACTCTGGATGCTACTCTTAAAGTTGTATTTGACTAGAAATTATTAAATTATTCTTTTATTTAGATAAAACTTACTTGAGAAAACAGTTTCAAGTAATTTAATTAGCCACGGGACTCTCACTTAGCACTTGCACTCAAATTCGGCTTGATCTACTGGCTGGCCATCATTCAAAAATGCTCCAAATATAAGGCCTAAATGAATTGCCTCAAACACTCCTTGCATTTGTAAAACGGGAAACCAATTGATTCCGGGGTCAAAAATTTTTCCGGAAAACTTTATAGGGCAATTGCTAAAAAGTGCTTATTTTTCAAGAATTTCAACGCAAAAACCTTACATAATAATGCTCTGAACACTTGTAAATAATACGCTGCAACTCCAGGGGTTTTGATTATTTTCAGTTTATTTATAAATTCTCTTCGCATTGCCTGAGTCTCGAACCTTCCCCTACTGTTGAGTACTCATCAACTAAATTACTCAGCCACTTACTCTTAGTATATCAATAAATCGTTTTGAAAGAAATACGCTGAAAAATGAAAAATGTATTGGAATTATGTAAGAAAAGCGTTGAGAACTCAGCGCTTGTCTTGAACACTTTCTTGAGATTTTCAACACACACAAACACATACAATGACACAACACGCACTCACACACAGACACAGATAGAGACATTGGTACATAAAACGCTGAAATTTTTAATTCGCACAGAAGGAGTGCTTAAAATTTTTTAAGAAATAAGCAAAAATGTACTAAACGTCGGTTAAGAAAAATGCGCTGAAAAGCCGTGAAATGCAAAGCAAATATCAGAAGGTCATAGAACATCGAATCGCATAAGGGTGCTGATTTTTGCGTAAGAAATGCAATGGCAGTCGCTAAAATTTTTGGATGGGTTTTGCCTGGAATATCTTTAACAAAAAGAGCGCTGAAACAACGTTACAATGCCAGACTGCTATCCTGGAGATCACGACGCCAACCCGAATGCGGGCAATGTTTCTGCACCCCTAAAAAGTTTCTGAGCTATACCCCCTGAATTAATTTGCCCCTCACCTGTCGTTGCAATTGAGTTTTTCATTTTTGAAAGGTACAAGTTGCCCTCGATCTGAGATAAAGTGTGTAGATAGAAGCAATTTGAATGAATGAAGAATAAAGGCCTTGTAGTTGAGTGGCTAAGATGTCGGACTGGCAACTTAGAGGTCAGTGGTGCGAGCCCCCTGGGGATTTTTTTATTTCTAAGCTATACCCCCTCTTAATTAAATTGCCTGCGCTTTTCGTTCGAGAGCATTTATTTTATTTTGAATTAACCAAAAACGAGATACTGCCGGAAAGAAAACTGAGCCAAGTTTTTGTACTCAAAGTGATCGTCAGAGAGGGTCATTTGAATCAAAACTGTGTAAAACTCTGATATTAAACTCGTAGGTATCAGCCTTAAATCACGGGAGTTATAAATCAATAGGAATATTTATACAATCATAGTTGATCCTTGTACGATTACCCGGAGAAATTTAAACCAAATTGGAAATATATATGTTTATTAGAGGGCAGACTATTCAAAGAGCAGACAACTATTCAAAGGGCAGACTATTCAAAGAGCAGAAGTGCAGGGGAATGATAGCTCCTGAAAACACTAAATTTGGGGTTTTTGAAGATATATATATATATATATATATATATATATATATATATATATATATCTTCAAAACCCCCTAATTTAGTGTTTTCAGGAGCTATCATTCCCCTGCACTTCTGCTCTTTGAATAGTCTGCCCTTTGAATAGTTGTCTGCTCTTTGAATAGTCTGCCCTCTAATATTAGTCTGAAAACAACATCGAAAGCTTCCTTAAAAAATGAACTGAAAGAATATTTTTGGAAAGAATTTTTGAAGGACCCAAAAGTAACTGGTATGAAAGATGACATTGAGAGCAATACATTTTAATTTTTATTTTTAATCTTCATGATGTACATATAAAATTGTGAGAACATTTTATGCTCGCATTTGAGGCCATTTTTTACATATGTAAGGTCAACTTTTTAGTTAGGTAATTTAATGATTTTATAATTTTACATTATGTTATATTCTTAACTTTAAATTGCCTCTTTTACCATTTGCATTTTATTCTTATGTGTATCAGAGGAAATTAACAATGTTCTTCTTTTTTATTCAGATAGCAAAGCAAAAGAGTCAGGATTGTTCTCTGCTACATCTCGTCAGGCCATGAACAACTTGGCCGACAAATACGACAAAGAACCGATTCCAGAGAGAAAAACAGAGACACTCACATCGGCCGAGATGAAAGAACGCAGGGCTACTTCTGGTAACGAACCCCCCCCCCCCCCCCAGATGACGCCCCCATCCCCCCTCCCCCAAATGACCACCCCTCCCTCTCCCCCCCCCCCCCAAGGAGCAAGAGTAATTTATCAATTTATAATAACTAATAAAAAGAAAGATTCTGTTGAAACAATAAAGCAAATCAGAGCGTGAGAATAGCGAGAGATACCCCCCCCCCTCTTTTCAATGTAATGTTCGCTAAAACAGGTGTTCCGAGTCTCAGACCTTGCTCGACGTAGCCCTCGAGGTTTAATTAAAGATCCAGAGACACGCAACTCTCAACCCGAAAAAAAACTATAGTCGAGCAACAGCTATAGTTGCACATGGGTCAGATTAGAGAGCTATAAGTATTACATTTATTACAAGCGCCCTTATAATCCTCTAAGGGTGCGTGTAAAATACCCGGATTATATCACAGCTTTTAAATTACCACGTGATGAAAAGAACTGTTACAATTTTTCGGGATACTTATTCATTAGGGAAAATGCGTTCTGGGTCACGCGATGTGGTGACATCGGCTCCCAGGACCAGCAGTGGTATGGCTACACCAGACAATAATCAACAACAACAAAAACAACAAAAACAACAACAACAACAACAACAACAACAACAGCAGCAGCAGCAGCAGCAACAACAACAACAACCGAGGGAATCAATGAGAGCTGGAGGACAGGGCGCCAAGGCAGGTGATGACGTAGGACAGCAGAGGCCCCAATCAGGTCAAATAGACGAACAATCTGAGACTTCAGTCGGTTCGTAGAACTTGGTTGATAGGCTTTTTTCATTATTTATTGTACCTATGATTGTGAAACTCTCTCACAATTTTCAATTCATTCAACTGGGTTACTAACAATCTGGAGCAATCTGGAGCAATTTATAGGACATGAAATTGAGTCCGTGACTAGAAAACGGCCTTTGAAAAAGGATTTTTTACATCCCAGAACAGCACAGAAACAGCATAGTCGTTTTGGGTCAAAATGTGGTGTCAGAGTACAGGCCACTTGTTCACAAACAGTTGCTCTAGAAAACACTACAAGGAGAACCCAACAAAGATTTATGAAAAGACCGGAAAAAAACTGTTTAGTTCAAAAAATAGCACAAATTTGTTCTCTCTACATGGCGCAATTAAAAGCTTGATGTTTTCTACTCTTCCTCTAATCCTCGGGTACATCCAGAGGTTAGAAGAAACAATTCAATGTCGAAGTCACAGATAACATAGATGAAACAAAACTTTTTCAAACTCTAAATTTTTATATTATCAGCTCAAAAAGCACAGCTAACAAGGACCTGTGAAAAACTTTTACTCGGGGTGCTATAGGAAATCAAAAAGAATCAATTTTGTGAACAATTGTGCCACAAGTACAGAAAAAGCTATCAAAGAAATTTTTCTAGAAAATTTAGAAGCAAATTTGGTTGACAATCCTTGATTTTGCTCAAAACAGCCTCCAATCAAACAAAACTTTAGTTCCTTAGCAGAGATATTGCTTTGCTTGTCAATGCGTAACTTTGCCACCCTTTGTCCATTTTGGAAGTTGTTTGGAATTTTGACACAAAAGCAAAATATAGTTGAACTAAAATTAAAGAAAAAATTGAAACCAAAAGACCAGATTTTGTCTTAAATGTAAGCCTTTGTAGATGGTTTTTTAATCTATGCGGAATGATGTTAATATTTTGTCTTTAGTGGGGAAAACAACACCTGGGATTCGAAAAATATATCATACACAAAAAAACTCATGATATGTTATTATCAAATTAACGCTCAATGAAAAAATCTCGGTGTAAGTTTGAGTTCCAACAGAGGCATTATACGTCTAATAAGTTTTTTGTTGATTTTGATCTTGAATATTACAGAAAAAGCAGCAAAAAACTGCAACAACATCAATTTCTTCACGGATAAACAAAAAAAAGAATACGTTTCCAGTGCAAATTTATGAAAAGAACAAAATACAACTCAGTTTCCTTCAACCCAATTTGCACATCAGATAAAATAAATTCTTAATTGTATCAATGGCGCAATTTCTTAGGAGAAAAGCTCACAGTTTCAAAATAAAAATGACTTGATTGAATTCGAGATCAAATGTTTTCGCTCCTAAATTGGCTTTAAAAACGCAGTAAATTGCCAAAAAAGGAAACAGAATTGATATGCGGTTTTTGAGGAAAAATCTCATGACTTCTTGAAGAAAAGTTTATTTTATCAACATCTTCAAGATCAACATCAACATCATCTTCAACATCAACATTATCTACAAGTTTTTTTGCCACTTTTTGCCAAAATTAGAGGCAAACAATTTTCTAAATCAGGTGCAAGCGCATATCTGCTGTTTTTGCTTCTTTTTAAATGATTTTCTAACACATACATTACAAATAATCTGTTCGTTTTTTTTCTCGAAAAGGGAACAAAAAGTGTTTCTGCTTCAAAGACAATGCCTTTTTTCTGTACTTTAAAAACAAAGATAGCAAAAAACGATGAGAAAAAGCAGACACTTGTATTTCGACAGCTTGAAATAGACCGCTGGAAAGTTCTAGATTAGTAATCCCTTTCAACTTTCTTGGCAGTGCTAAGAGATGTGCAGTCTGTGTATACCAATGTTTCCCATGGATATGATTTTTTCAATTAAATTAAAAAAAATTCCTCAAAATTTATAATGATGGTAGAATTTCAAGTTTTTTCTGTTTATCATCACTGAGTGCAATAGTTTTCTGAAATAAATTCATAAACATTAGAAGTGCTTTTTACAAAGAGTATGGCCAGTATATGGAACAATTAATACTTTCTTCGTAATGCTAACACTAATACTATGCGATTGCAGTTCACTGAAGTTCATTCCATATCATCAAACAGTTTTTTTAAACCTAACACATGTGGTACTTAATTCCAGTTTCTCTGAAAAAAAATTATAGCATTGTTTTTTTTCATTTTTCAGGAATATGACTTCTTAGAAACAATGGAAAATAAGGCCATAAATCTCATTAAAGCATTTAGCGAGGCTAAAAGTCTCATGTGCGATAGCCCATTTATATTTAAAGCTGAATTTCTTCTAATAATTTTATCGGTGTAAAAGTATTGAGCTCTGTCTAGAAAACTATTAAAATCACCTTGAAGCATGTTTTTGATTACTTGTCCAGCATTTTGCTTTTGTCTAATTTGTTGGATGCTCAAATTTTCATTTGTAGCTGCTCACTAAGAAAAATATTGTGCAGGATTTGCTATATTGCGCAAGAAGATGCTTTATTAACTGTTTTTCTCGATTCGAAAACTTTTTTTTCGAATCTTTAAACTTTTTAGGAAAGCCGGCTTTCAAAATGAAAATAATTTTATCTTGAGAACAACCTTAGGCGCTTAGACCTGAAAAAAAGAATCTTCTAAAATATTGATTATTTAAGAACCTTGAGGTCCCAATTGGCCCATTTAATGATAGTTTCTCACCGCTTGGTAGGTAGAGTTTCAAGTTGAACTCATTTCCAAATATACAACATCTATACATATATCTAGACATCTGTACGTTCAATGTATATCTAAGCTCATGGCATCGTTAAGAAAAAGTTTCAACTTTTTAGTGAAACAAGGAAGCTCGTTAATGTGCGTTTACAAATGAAGTTCCGACCCGAGCTGATCTACATTTTTGACTTAATTGTCAACCAAATCGGGAGATAACCAAAATTAGATGTTTGAGTTTAAAGAAAACGTTTCGCACTCAAACTACTAAATGAATTACATCATGCCATGCCACATTACAGGACTCACGAGATCTGCCAATAAACTACGAGAAAAAAAATAAACGAAACGAAAAAAAAATAACGGCAAAAAATCAATATTTAAATTTAAAAGCACATAGCATACAACGTCAGAATGCAATCAAATAAAAATGTGACAGCACAATTTTTTTTTCTTAGCTATACAGCAGATGTGATTTTTCTTTAATGAGACTAGGTAAAAATTAAGAAAATTAAAGAGGCGCAATTCAAAAACCTCAACATTTTTTAAAACAAATAACAACAAACGTTTAAAAAATCATTAGCTTTTAACAAAATAATACTTCCTACATTTTGAATAAAGCAATTACGAGACTGACAGGAGCTGTCGTTGGTCAGACTAAGCCAGAGAAACGGTTTAATGATGCAGAAAAGCTCATAAAATTCCAAACAATCTGCGAAACACAAATTATTGAGGCCATTAAAATCATTAGCTATTGTCTAAATATTTTTTTATTTCGATTGTTATCAATGCTAATTGAGCACAAATTATTTAATGAACGACTATATAAGCTCACAAGGGCCATTTTTGAAAAAAATGCGCTCTGTTATTACCCGAATGTTGTAAAAGCCGAGGAAAAAAAAACAAATATTGACCACTCACAAAATGTTTATGAAAACAAAACAAACAAAACATCAGTAGTGACATTATATCAAAAGATGGTTTTTTTGAATTAGAAGAAGTTGGATGGTACCTTTAAATGATTATAATACGTTACAAGTTGACGAGAAAAGGACAACAAAAACAATACAAAAAACAATACAGAAAACAAACAACTAAAAAATTTTTTAAAAAATTGAAAACGAATGACATCATAAACTTTAAGACTATTCGCTATGAACTGACTGCATAGAATAATTTCATCTCTTCACTCCTCAATTAGAAGCTTATGAGACCTTTCAGCATTTTACGACTACATAGAATAAAGACAGCAAAAACAGCAAATCCTTAAAATGAGACAAAAGTGTGGAAGCCATTAAAAATGAGATGTTGAGTACAAACATTTCCTTTCTCGACTAATTTTTTAACAAAAATAGGATTCTTTTTTCTTAAACTATAAGACTTCAAAAAATCAACAAATATGATCAAATATCTTAAAACCACAAAGTCCTTGAGGAAACCCGTCTTATCAACGATTTTAAACGCAATAGCCTTCAACGGATGTCAGCAAATACACTATGTTATGCCTAGTTGGGAAAAGAAAACTGTTTGTTGTTGACCAGTTATCAATAAGACATCAGAATAAGTCTTATGGTTATGAAAACATTAACAAATACAGGCAAAAACCAAAAATTTATTAGAAAAGTGCGAGAGGATGTGTCGAAGCCAATTAATCCAAAAGCCTTTCTCTGAAAATTTTATCCATGGTTTTTTAGCGTCTTCTCTGAGCTAATAGAAACTATCAATGATAGGACAATGTGATAAGATTCCAAAAGGAAAAAAAATTGAAAAAATCCAAAAATAAAAAAATATGAAAATTGTCGCATCCATGTCATGAAGCCAATAATTGCAGATAAAACAACTAAGCAATTTAATTTGGGTTGCAGTAGAAATAACAGGGGTCCTGTCATTACTGAGATTGACTTAGAACTCGCAAAAGTTAGTTTAAAATCGGCTAACGTTCAAAAAAAATTGAAAAATTATTTTTAAGGCCTTAACAGTCATTTCTGTCCAATCAAAGCCGTAGATAGGTTCACCTAATGCTCATTAGGAAGACTTTTGCACTTTTAATCAACGTGTCCATGGCATAGGACTTGAAAGATTCGCTAAAATTTCAAAAAGAAGATCAAACTTTCATTAAAAATTACGAACACTCAGAGTCGAAGCGAAAAAAATGAGCTATTCGTTGAAAGTTAATTTTCTGTTCATTGGGCATCAGTAGAATGTAAATGAGGTTTGCAATTAATGGAACCTCGATATGAAAGGTGACTATTCTCTTAGTGACCTAAAAAACAAAAAAAAATTGAAAATTTTTCTAAAAAAAAACAGCTCCCAAATAGAATTCGATTTTTTATAGTAAATTTCCCTGTGAGACCAGAAATAGTCTTTTAAATCGTCTTTCGTGTATTAGGAACACCAAATGGATGCATTTTGTAGCGTGAAACGTATTTTTGAATTAAAATTTTTTATAGAAAACTTGAAACCTCGATAACTCCTCGAAAAAACAACATTCGAAAAAATCTTTTTAATTTCGACTTCTGCTCTGGACGAGCTTTTTAATGATACCACTCATATTTCTGAACTCATATTTCGGCCAAAATTGTCTGAACAAAAAAACCTATTTGGGTTAGTCCCTCCCCCCCCCCCCCCCCCCCCCCCCACAAGTGGGGTCGGAACAATCAAGAGACTGATATTTTATAGGAAGAAGCGTGAGCGCCTCATCATACGACAAGGGATCCAGGGGTGGAACCCCATCATGGGACAGGAAAACGGGTGACCCTAGGAACAAAGCACCTTCCTCTGAACCCAAAATGACAGATTGGTCCGTGGACACTGAATCAGATAAGGGACCCAAGAACATTCCGCAGAAAAAGTCCTTAAAGCAGGAACCGAAAGAGTCCTTAAACCAAAAGCAGCCTAAGGAGAGCCTTAGCCCCAATCGGAATGTGGTTGAGCCCCACGGAAGTAGAGGGCCCAGTAAAGGTGGGGTGGAGGAAAAGCAATGGCCTGCAAGCATGACAGCTGTTCTCAGCGAAAAAGGTTGCTTTATCTCGGTCTTGCAGTTGAAGTAATTTTAGTACTTTGATTTCGCATATTTGACGAGATTGACAAATCTGCTTTTCCTGACAAACAATATCAGTGAGATATTTCAAATAACCCAATCTTGTTGAGTACATTTTGATTTAAAAAAAAGTCTTGAAGCAAGTCTGCTTTCCCACTCCTATATTAAATCCCCAGAAATGTTGTTTAAAAAACAAGAAATGACCTTTTTTGATCGGTCTGGTCAACAGGAGGATACGGTTATGCTTCAAATTAAATCTGAGCTAGAGATTATTCCCATTCAGTTTGTGGTGTATGTTTTATGTCAAAACTTTTTTCAGCACTATTATTCGGTAGATCAATTGAACAAAAGATAAAACATGACTCGATAAATGGACATATGAATTTCACACTGCTAGTGGTTTCTATAGCCTGCTTAGAGGTAAGGTGTCAGGTTGACGTCCCAGACGAAAGATGTCCAGACGGAAGATGAACGCGCGGGGGGGGGGGGGGTGTCGCGTGTTCAGGTATATCGAGAAACGCACAAAAGTCTAAAAATGAAACTTTATATGAACGCATGTCTAGTGTACAATTATTACATCATTATGGAGGAGCAAACGCTATTAAATGATGAAAATTGGGAAGAGTGGGCTTGTATTTCTGAAATTTTTAATTTTATCAGGTTTTTTTTTTACTAGACCCAGATGCTGACGTCACATACGAGGCAGATGTGAGAGAAGAAGATGTCTCTAAATCAGATGTTGAGGGTGCAAGTGGTGACGAAGGAGATCTTGAAGGTAGGCTCTACTTATATTCCTGAAAAAAATTTCAGTTAATGAGAATGTTCACAGAATTCTCATTTTGAAAGTGTTCTACTTTTCACGTCAAGACGGGTCCATAGACTAGATATCCGAACAAAATCGACAAAAATTATAAAATATAAATCTTTTTTTTGTGTTTGTTTTCAAACATAGGAAAGCTTAGAAATGCTCCGTTGCAACCGTAAGAAAATTTCCGTATGCTTAATTGCATATTTGAAGCAATTCTTGTAAACGTGTTGGTCTTTTCTTAAGCAAAATTTTTTCTTAACCATTTTTGCGCTTTTGTTCTAGAACAATCTGTGACTTCTCAATTGACTTTTTTCCAAGCTTATCTTCTTCGATTTTGAGTGATATCAATTGCTCTCATTTTTTTGCTAATGTAAAGGCTTTGTGAAGTCGTTATAGCGTAGTGGTTACGAGGTCAGACTGCTGAACTGGTGACCCAGGTTTCGAAAACCAGCGAAGTTGTTATTTTTGCACGCATAAACAAATTTCTGAGCTATATCTCTAAGTTAAATTGCCCCTCGATTGTAGTTCTAGAGCAATTTTTCCGAATTTAGCCGGTTTACGATTGGTTTTAAACGTAGGAAATCATCAGTTTGTTTGTTTTTAAACGTAAGAAAGCTTCTAAGTGCTCGGTTGTCAACGCTGGAAATTGTCTGTATGTTCGGTTTCAAACGTGGGAAATTGTTGGTATATTCCGATTTAAACTTGGTCGAATTTGTTCTGTATTTTATATACAGAATTTTAAACAATTTGTCGGTTTTCATAATAAAAAACTATATCGTTTCATTGCAAAAACTTCTTAAGAGTATGAAAAGTGTAACATTTAAAACAAATTGCAACAATGTATTTGTATCCTGCCTTTTCCTAAATTACTTCATAGAAACTGTTCTCTATTTCAACATAAATCTTGTTATAAGCTATAATTGTATACCACGCCAAGCAATTTTGATTGAATCTTTAAATGTTTTAACGCCCGTAAACTAAGTTATTAGAAAATTGCGAAATTGCGTTGTTCCTCGAATTTTCGAAAACTTTTTCACCTTGTCAATTATTGGTTAGGATATTTGGCAGAAAATAATAATTTTTCCAAACTATTACAAATTTTAAAATTTTACGGACCTTGCAGAAAACTTGTAGTTACTTCAAAACTGGAATTATTTTTTAAGTAAAATAAAACGGACACAAATTTAATTTAGTTTTTGCCGTTCGGAATATTCAGCACCAAAAACAAGAAGATTCCACCCGAATTCCTCCGCATGCCAAAGCTGACTGCGTAATTCCGCATTTTCAGAAATCACATACTTGTTGCCAGCCGCAGTTGCAATTTCCTCAATAAATCGTTATAGTCCTACTCCGATTTTAAAATAAGATCTGCAATTATTTTCGAACCAATATTAGAACAGTAAATAACAAGTGTGCTTGTTCTGCTGATCACTGGACTGGTGCGCACTTTTGCAATTCAATTTTTTGTTCCGACCCACTTGTGGGGGGAGGAACTATATACTCAAAAGGGTTTTTTTTGTTCAGTCAATTTTGGCCGATCGCTATATTCATCGTAGAGAAATGTGAGTCGTATCATTAAGAAACAGTTCCAGCGTAAAATTCAAAATTAAAAAGATTTTTTTGAATTTTGTTTTATTCGAGGAGTTATCGAGGATTGAAGTTTTGTTTGAACACGGGATATTTGGCATGATTTTGTTCACTTTTAGTGTAATTTTTCTTTAAATTAAGATATTTTCTATTAAAATAGCATTTCAAATTTTAATTTCATGCCAAAAAATGAACCAATTGTGTGTTCGTAACAGACTGAAGGCGATAAAAAAGAATAGTTCTGGTCTCATAGGGAAGTTCAGAATTAAAAAAATCGAATTCTGTTTGAGAGCTCTTTTTTAGAAAACTTTTCCTCTTTTTTGCTCTTTTAAGTCACATAGAGACCAGTCACATTTCATATCGAGGTTCCGTTAACGACAGACCTCATTTATGGTCAAAAAAAGCCCAATGAAAAAAAAAAAAACATTTCCAAGGAATTGCTCATGACTTTTCTGGCTTCGACACTGAGTTTTCGTAATTTTAAATGAAAATTTGATTTTCTTTTTGAGGATTGACCAATTTTTTGGAGTCCTGTGGCATGAACTCATTGACTAACGGTGCAATACGTACCGTAAGGAGCATTAAGTGAACATATCTGGTGCTTTGAGTGGACAGCTATTGGCTGTTAAATCTTTAAAAATAATTTTTCGAAAATTTTTTTTTAACATTAACCAATCATTAACT
Organism: Convolutriloba macropyga; assembly: GCF_964194025.1. NCBI lineage: Eukaryota > Metazoa > Xenacoelomorpha > Acoela > Convolutidae > Convolutriloba > Convolutriloba macropyga. The sequence goes on along the minus strand of NC_134471.1, from coordinate 15,663,242 downwards.
TATTTTCGTGAACTGTAAGTCAGTCTCAGTAGTGACAGCACACTCTTCCTTCCTACTGCAACCAAATTTTTTCTGGTTAGCGACTTTATCTACTAACTATTGGATAAATGGCTTCAATAACACAAGATCTTATTTTTTTAATTTTGTGGTTATTTTCGTATTATTGGTTAATTTTGAATTTATGTCACATTACACTTTATCAAAATATTGATAACTCAAATTGGCTTAAAAAATATGTTCAGTGGATCACTGATAAATTCTCAGAGAAAAGCTTATGGTGGAATTGGCTTCGACAATTTCTTCTCGTACTTTTCTAATGAATTTTTGGTTTTTGCCTGTTTTTGTTATTGTTTTCATAGTCATAAGACTGATTGTAATGTCTTATTGATCATCTATAGATGACAAACGTTATTGTCCCCACATCGGGTTATACTTGAGCGTTAAGACTTATGTTACTTTTGAGTACTATTATTTGTTGTTGTTTTCATAGTCAATAAGGTGTTGTAATGGTTTTTTGATGCAATATGGATGGCAAAAAACCTTGTTGTCCCATCAATTTAGCGATTTACTGGCTTTCGTTGAAAACTATTGAATTTTATGGCGTTGATACTACAAGTTTTCTCAAAAATTTCGTGGTATTTTTCTAATGTATTTGTTTCATATTTGGTGATTATTTGAAGTTATATTGTTAAAAAAGAAGAACTCCATTGCTGACAAAAAATATTTGAATTTAGAACAAATTTTATTTGAAAAGATCACCTTTTAATGCCTTCGACAATTTTCTCGCTCAATTTTTTTCTTGAATTTGCCATTTTTTTTTGTTTTTTTTGTTCTTTTGGTATCCGTTAATTGCTGACCGGTCGCATAAGCTTCTAATAGAAGATTGAATGAATTATGTTACCCGAAGCACTCATTTCAATTTTTTTTTCAAACTTTTCAGTTTTTGTTGTTCTTTTTGTCAACTTGTTACTTTTTTTCATCATTGAGAGGTCCCGTACAATTTCTTGTATTTCAAAAAATAACATATATACTTATTTGATTTGTCACTGACCTTTTCTTTGTTGGACGAAATGCGTTTTTATAAACGTCTTTTGAGTGGTCAGTTTTGTGTTTCTTTCTCTTCTTTCAACACAATCGCGTAATAACAGATCCCAATGGTTTTCAAATGTGGCCCAGGTAAACTTAGTTAATATCTCAGTATTAAATCTTTAACTGAAGTAGTAGAAACAACAATTGAATTAAAAGTACATAATACTCAGATAATAGCTAATGATTTTAATGGTATCAATGATTTGAGTTTTCGCTAATTGTTTGAAATTTTTTTTGAGTTTTTCTGTATCTTTAGTCTGTTTCTATGGCTTAGTCTAAACAAAGACAGGTCTTTTTTGGTTTGAAATAACTTTAGTAGTTTGTCTAGGTTTATTTAGTTAAAAGCTAATGCTTTTAAGACTTTTGAAATTTTTTGGTTTAAAAAATATTGATTAATTTTTGAATTTCGCCTAATTATTTGTTCTCTTTGTCGACTTATTACCTAGTCTCATTAAGAAAAATTTTCATCTGCTGTATAGTTAGGAAAAGGTAAATTTGTGTAGTTAAGGTTTTATCTGACTGCTTTTTGACGTTGTTACTAGGTGCTTTTAAATTTTGATATGTAGTTTTTGCCGTGAAATTTTTGTTTTTGCTAATTTTGTTGTTTTGTTGTCTCGTAGTCTCATTAACGGCAGATCTCGTTGGCACTGTAATGAGGCATGGCAATTTGTAGTTCAATTAGTGGTTAGATTGTGTAACGATTGTTTTAAACTCAAATAGCTATTTTTGTTTATATCGTCATTTGGTTGACCAATAATTAAAGAATGTTGATAAGCTCGGGTCGGAACATCATGTGCGAACGCACATTAACGAGCCTCCTTGTCTATTGTCATCTCAAATTTTTTTGCTCGTTCATTCTCTTGCGCTGTCTGGTGATTAAATACAGGTATAATCTAAATTTCACATAAATCTTGTCTTTTGGATAGTAATATTTACACAGTAACCAGAAAACATTATCTGTAATATTTTTCTAAAATCGACGACCACCAGGAGTTTCTCTTAATATTGCATTTGAGATTTTTTTGAGAGATCAATTTTCCGAATGAGAACTAAAAACGGTAAAGGTGAATTTTGCAAAAAAAAGTTGAAGATTATGGGGACAGAATGCAAAATCGATTTGTTTGTGATATAAAAATAAGTATTCCAGCGCGTTGGCACCTAAGTATGCCAGAAGAACAAGATACTGGATTTCTTCCACTAAGATCTGGGATCTTACCGGGAAAATTAACGGGAATTCCAAGATTCGCCAAGAAAGAGGAAAATTGCGCATCTCCCGGCAAAGAATTCTGGGAAATTTATTATTGCTAACAGGGAAATCAGGAAGAGAATGAAAACCCGACGGCGGGTTTTTCAGGATTTTTGCCTTGTTTTCACAGGAAAAAAGGGGTTCCGATCGGATTTTAATGGAACCTGGAGTTTAACGGAATAATTTGCTGGAATTTATCGCGGAAAACAGAAAATTTCAGGATTGAAATCAGGGTATTTGGGGACCTTGAAAAACTTGATTTCAACCAAAAATCTATGATATATGGAAGACGATTGATTTCTGAAAAATCCATTTGACGTTTCTTCTTTGGTTATTTCTATGTCTTCAGATCATCAGGAATTAGGGGCGTACCCTAGTCGAGCTTAAGCGCCTATCTTGTAAGATCTTGTAAGAATCTTGCAAAAAGTGCTTATCTTGTCAGATCTGGCAACCACACGATTATCTTGTAAGATTCTTGCAAGAGAAATCGCCTATCTTGTAAGACTTTTGCAAGATTACATGCCTATCTTGTAAGAGTCTTGCATTTAACGCCTATCTTGTAAGATCTTGTAAGAATCTTGCAAGACTCTTGTACCAAATTGTATAAATTTACGAGAGTCTTGCAAGATTCTTACAAGATCTTACAAGATAGGCGTTAAATGTAAGACTCTTACAAGATAGGCATGTAATCTTGCAAAAGTTTTACAAGATAGGCGATTTCTCTTGCAAGAATCTTACAAGATAATCATGTGGCTGCCAGATCTTACAAGATAAGTACTTTTTGCAAGATTCTTACAAGATCTTACAAGATAGGCGCTTAAGCTCGACTAGGGTACGCCCCTAATTCCTGATGATCTGAAGTTAGTTTTTTTCACCGCAAATTTCGTACAATAACTTTGCGGTGAAATGCGTTGAATGTGGTGAAATTATGTAAGTTCGCCGCTAGAGTAAGCGGTGATCTTAAAAAATTCACCACATTTCACCGCTAAAATATGTAATTTCTAAACGCATTCACTGCTGTTCTCACAAAGTTTTAACACTTTTTTCCAAGCGGCGAATTTATGTAAGTTCACCTCTAAGTTAAGCGGTGAATTTATGTAATTTCACCTCATTCACCGCTTATCTTACATAATTTGGACACTTTTTTCAAAGCGGTGAATTTATGTAATTTCACCGCATTCACCGCTCATCTTACAAAATTTTCCGCATTCACCGCTTTATCTTACATAATTTTGAGGTGAATGGCGGTGACACCTCGGCCCGGGAAATCCCTGGCCAGAACTTCTCATCATTGTAACTTCACACTAAATCGTTGAATGCATCAGGGAGAAACGGAGAAGGCGACGGGAGTGACGTCAGAGGGGCTGGGAAGCGGTCCCTCTCCGAGTCAATGACTCTGTCTCCTGGAAACGCGACAGCCGATGAAAGTGACCAGAAAGAAAGGCCCAGTCAACAGAGCAAAAAGTCTAGAAGAACGGGGTCAAAGGCGTCCGCTGCTAAACGGTCAAAGGTCTGTATTTATTTTGGAACTGAACATTTCCGATGCTGATGTTCCTGGAACATCGGACTTCTGATGGGACCATTTTGGTTCTCATACGGAGGTACTTTGCAACCCAAAATACATGGTTGCAAAAGTTCTGCAGTCCGCACAAGTGTCTGGCAAGTGGTCTGATCAGAGGTCACTTTTGTCTGGAACCTCAATTCTGGGTTAATATTAACGCAAATGAGGAGCGACTGCAACTCTGAGTAGCATTTGACCAAACATAAATTTTCTTGAAACGAGTGGTTTCCAACGAACTACATGAGTGCAAAACAATTTTTAAAAAACGGAAAAAGAGGAAGAATAACAGCTTTCTTGATGCCTTAGATTGATAAATTCTGATGCTTTTTGTTGCTCTTCTTGTGATGCTCTTTTATTTTTTTGTATATTTAAAATTTAAGAGCTTTTCGTTTTTACATCGGATAGGTTTCTAGGCTCTATTGCCCTTTTTGGAGTCTCAACAGCTATTATTTAGCGTTTTTAACGTTATTTTTAAATAATTTTTGACAATTTGCCATAAATTGGTAAATCTTGTTTATAAAATAATGCATAATTTTACAAACTTGTTGTAAACTAATGAAAGTATTTGCAAACTGTTTCTAAATTAAAGCAAGAGTTTACAAAACTTTTACAAATTGATGCAAATTTTCAGAATTTTTTGTAAAAATTTGTAAAACATAATGCATCCTTTTTCGAAAATATTTATAAATTTTTTTAATGAATTTTTATAAATTTTCCATTAACTTTCGACTAGGGTATCAGAGCAGTTTGCTTAAAATGAATTACGAGCGCGGGAAATTTTTCGAACTGATGAGAGTTCCCGGATATACCATGCATAATTTTGCAGCAATGAAAATGTGTTTCCTAAGACGGGAGATTTTTTTCTTCATCCGTGTAAATTCATGTCAACAAAAAAAGCTGCGCATGAAAAAATTACATGAAAACTTTTGCGTTTCTATGAAGAGCGGAAATCGAAGCCTTTTATTTAACGCGGCATAAAATTTTACCGCAATTTTACTCAATGTTCATAATTATTTGCCGCCTTTTCTTTTCATGTTCTGCGTACGCTGTAGTATGAGTTTTTAATTACCATCGTCACATGAATAATTGCGGACCTTTTGAAAAGATTAATTACATGCCCTTCTTCGGGCCCGTCTGCGTTCCAGCTGGAATTCGATGGCACTTGAACGGATGGAGGACTGAATATTGAGATGAACAACAAAGGAAAGGCTGAGTAAGAAAAGATGAAACAAAAGTGAATTGAAATTGGAATGTAATTGCACGAATTATGTAAACAAAGTGCAAAGACAAAAAATGATAAAAAAT
>NC_134471.1:15547378-15657841 GCF_964194025.1 Convolutriloba macropyga | reverse complement strand
AACAACAACAACAACAACAACAACAACAGCAGCAGCAGCAGCAGCAACAACAACAACAACCGAGGGAATCAATGAGAGCTGGAGGACAGGGCGTTAAGGCAGGTGATGACGTAGGACAGCAGAGGCCCCAATCAGGTCAAATAGACGAACAATCTGAGACTTCAGTCGGTTCGTAGAACTTGGTTGATAGGCTTTTTTCATTAAATATTGTACCTATAATTGTGAAACCCTCTCACAATTTTCAATTCATTCAACTGGGTTACTAACAATCTGGAGCAATCTGGAGCAATTTATAGGACATGAAATTGAGTCCGTGACTAGAAAACGGCCTTTGAAAAAGGATTTTTTACATCCCAGAACAGCACAGAAACAGCATAGTCGTTTTGGGTCAAAATGTGGTGTCAGAGTACAGGCCACTTGTTCACAAACAGTTGCTCTAAAAAACACTACAAGGAGAACCCAACAAAGATTTATGAAAAGACCGGAAAAAAACTGTTTAGTTCAAAAAATAGCACAAATTTGTTCTCTCTGCATGGCGCAATTAGAAGCTTGATGTTTTCTACTCTTCCTCTAATCCTCGGGTACATCCAGAGGTTAGAAGAAACAATTCAATGTCGAAGTCACAGATAACATAGATGAAACAAAACTTTTTCAAACTCTAAATTTTTATATTATGAGCTCAAAAAACACAGCTAACAAGGACCTGTGAAAAACTTTTACTTGGGGCTCTATAGGAAATCAAAAAGAATCAATTTTGTGAACAATTGTGCCACAAGTACAGAAAAAGCTATCAAAAAAATTTTTCTAGAAAATTTAGAAGCAAATTTGGTTGACAATCCTTGATTTTGCTCAAAACAGCCTCCAATCAAACAAAACTTTTGTTCCTTAGCAGAGATATTGCTTTGTTTGTCAATGCGTAACTTTGCCACCCTTTGTCCATTTTGGAAGTTGTTTGGAATTTTGACACAAAAGCAAAATATAGTTGAACTAAAATTAAAGAAAAAATTGAAACCAAAAGACCAGATTTTGTCTTAAATGTAAGCTTTTGTAGATGGTTTTTTAATCTATGCGGAATGATGCTAATATTTTGTCTTTAGTGGAGAAAACAACACCTGGGATTCGAAAAATATGTCATACACAAAAAAACTCAAGATATTTTATTATCAAAATAACGCTCAATGAAAAAATCGCGGTGTAAGTTTGAGTTCCAACAGAGGCATTATACGTCTAATAAGTTTTTTGTTGATTTTGCTCTTGAATATTACAGAAAAAGCAGCAAAAAACTGCAACAACATCAATTTCTTCACGGATAAACAAAAAAAGAATACGTTGCCAGTGCAAATTTATGAAAAGAACAAAATACAACTCAGTTTCCTTCAACCCAATTTGCACATCAGATAAAATAAATTCCTAATTGTATCAATGGCGCAATTTCTTAGGAGAAAAGCTCACAGTTTCAAAATAAAATTGACTTGATTGAATTCGAGATCAAATGTTTTCGCTCCTAAATTGGCTTTAAAAACGCAGTAAATTGCCAAAAAAGGAAACAGAATTGATATGCGGTCTCTGAGGAAAAATCTCATGACTTCTTGAAGAAAAGTTTATTTTATCAACATAAATTTTATCAACATAAGTTTATTTTTTTTGCCACTTTTTGCCAAAATTAGAGGCAAACAATTTTCTAAATCAGGTGCAAGCGCATATCTGCTGTTTTTGCTTCTTTTTGAATGATTTTCTAACACATCACATCACAATATTATCTGAAAACATAACCGAAATTACAAATAATCTGTTCGTTTTTTTCGAAAAGTGAACAAAAAGTGTTTGTGCTTCAAAGACAATGCCTTTTTTCTGTACTTTAAAAACAAAGATAGCAAAAAACGATGAGAAAAAGCAGTCACTTGTATTTCGACAGCTTGAAATAGACCGCTGGAAAGTTCTAGATTAGTAATCCCTTTCAACTTTCTTGGCAGTGCTAAGAGATGTGCAGTCTGTGTATACCAATGTTTCCCATGGATATGATTTTTTCAATTAAGCAAAAAAATTCCTCAAAATTTATAATGATGGTAGAATTTCAAGTTTTTTCTGATTATCATCACTGAATAAAATAGTTTTCTGAAACAAATTCATAAACATTAGAAGTGCTTTATACAAAGAGTATGGCCAGTATATGGAACAATTAATACTTTCTTCGTAATGCTAACACTAATACTATGCGATTGCAGTTCACTGAAGTTCATTCCATATCATCAAACAGTTTTTTTTAAACCTAACACATGTGGCACTTAATTCCAGTTTCTCTGAAAAAAAATTATAGCATTGTTTTTTTTCATTTTTCAGGAATATGACTTCTTAGAAACAATGGGAAATAAGGCCATAAATCCCATTAAAGCATTTAGCGAGGCTAAACGTCTCATGTGCGATAGCCCATTTCTATTTAAAGCTGAATTTCTTCTAATAATTTTATCGGTGTAAAAGTATTGAGCTCTGTCTAGAAAACTATTAAAATCACCTTGAAGCATGTTTTTGATTACTTGTCCAGCATTTTGCTTTTGCCTAATTTGTTGGATGCTCAAATTTTCATTTGTAGCTGCTCACTAAGAAAAATATTGTGCAGGATTTGCTATATTGCGCAAGAAGATGCTTTATTAACTGTTTTTCTCGATTCGAGAAAACATCTTTAAACTTTTTTAGGAAAGCCGGCTTTTAAAATGAAAATAATTTTATCTTGAGAACAACCTTAGGCGCTTAGACCTGAAAAAAGAATCTTCTAAAATATTGATTATTTAAGAACCTTGAGGTCCCAATGGGCCCATTTAGTGATAGTTTCTCACCGCTTGGTAGGTAGAGTTTCAAGTTGAACTTCATTTCCAAATATACAACATCTATACATATATCTAGATATCTGTACGTTCAATGTATATCTAAGCTCATGGCATCGTTAAGAAAAAGTTTCAACATTTTAGTGAAACAAGGAAGCTCGTTAATGTGCGTTTGCAAATGAAGTTCCGACCCGAGCTGATCTACATTTTTGACTTAATTGTCAACCAAATCGGGAGATAACCAAAATTAGATGTTTGAGTTTAAAGAAAACGTTTCGCACCCAAACTAATTGAATTACATCATGCCATGCCACATTACAGGACTCATGAGATCTGCCAATAAAATACGAGAAAAAAAATAAACGAAACGAAAAAAAATAACGGCAAAAAATCAATATCTAAATTTAAAAGCACATAGCATAAAACGTCAGAATGCAATCAGATAAAAATGTGACAGCACAATTTTTTTTAGCTATACAGCAGATGTGATTTTTCTTTAATGAGACTAGGTAAAAATTAAGAAAATTAAAGAGGCGCAATTCAAAAACCTCAAAAACCTCAAAATTTAAAACAAATAACAACAAACGTTTAAAAAATCATTAGCTTTTAGCAAAATAATACTTCCTACATTTTGAATAAAGCAATTACGAGACTGACAGGAGCTGTCGTTGGTCAGACTAAGCCATAGAAACGGTTTAATGATGCAGAAAAGCTCATAAAATTCCAAACAATCTGCGAAACACAAATTATTGAGGCCATTAAAATCATTAGCTATTGTCTAAAAAATTTTTTATTTCGATTGTTATCGATGCTAATTGAGCTCAAATTATTTAATGAACGACTAGATAAGCTCACAAGGGCCATTTTTGAAAAAATTGCGCTCTGTTATTACCCGAATGTTGTAAAAGACGAGGAAAAAAACACAAATATTGACCACTCACAAAATGTTTATGAAAACAAAACAAACAAAACATCAGTTGCGACATTATATCAAAAGATGGTTTTGTTTTGAATTAGAAGAAGTTGGATGGTATCTTTAAATGATGATAATATGTTACAAGTTGACGAGAAAAGGACAACAAAAACAATACAAAAAAACAATACAGAAAACAAACAACTAAAAATTTTTTTTAAGAAATTGAAATCGAATGACGTCATAAACTTTTAGACTATTCGCTATGAACTGACTGCATAGAATAATTTCATCTCTTCACTCCTCAATTTGAAGCTTTTGAGACCTTTCAGCATTTTACGACTACATAGAATAATGACAGCAAAAACAGCAAATCCTTAAAATGAGACAAAAGTGTGGAAGCCATTAAAAATGAACTGTTGAGTACAAACATTTCCTTTCTCAACTAATTTTTTAACAAAAATAGGATTCTTTTTTCTTAAACTATAAGACTTCAAAAAATCAACAAATATGATCAAATATCTTAAAACCACAAAGTCTTTGAGGAAACCCGTCTTATCAACGATTTTAAACGCAATAGCCTTCAACGGATGTCAGCAAATACACTATGTTATGCCTCGTTGGGAAAAGAAAACTGTTTTTTGTTGACCAGTTGTCAATAAGACATCAGAATAAGTCTTATGATTATGAAAACATTAACAAATACAGGCAAAAACCAAAAATTCATTAGAAAAGTGCGAGAGGATGTGTCCAAGCCAATAATTCCAAAAGCTTTTCTCTGAAAATTTTATCCATTATTTTTTTAACGTCTTCTCTGAGCTAATGGAAACTATCAATGATAGGACAATGTGATAAGATTCCAAAAGGAAAAAAAATTGAAAAAAAATCCAAAAATAAAAAAAATATGAAAATTGTCGCATCCATGTCATGAAGCCAATAATTGAAGATAAAACAACTAAGCAAATTAATTTGGGTTGCAGTAGAAATGACAGGGGTCCTGTCATTACTGAGATTGACTTAGAACTCACAAAAGTTAGTTTAAAATCGGCTAACGTTCAAAAACTTTTAAAAATTTTTTTTAAGGCCTTAACAGCCATTGTCTGTCCAATCAAAGCAGTAGATAGGTTCACCTAATGCTCATTAGGAAGACTTTTGCACTTTTAATCAACGTGTCCATGGCATAGGACTTGAAAAATTCGCTAAAATTTCAAAAAGAAGATCAAACTTTCATTAAAAATTACAAACACTCAGAGTCGAAGCCAAAAAAAATGAGCTATTCGTTGAAAGTCAATTTTCTGTTCATTGGGCATCATTAGAATGTAAATGAGGTTTGTCATTAATGGAACCTCGATATGAAAGGTGACTATTCTCTTAGTGACTTAAAAAACAAAAAAAATTGAAAACTTTTCTAAAAAAAAACAGCTCCCAAATAGAATTCGATTTTTTATAGTAAATTTCCCTGTGAGACCAGAACTAGTCTTTTAAATCGTCTTTCGTGTATTAGGGACACCAAATGGATGCATTTTGTAGCGTGAAACGTATTTTTGAATTAAATGTTTTTATAGAAAACTTGAAACCTCGATAACTCCTCGAAAAACAACATTCGAAAAAATCTTTTTAATTTCGACTTCTGCTCTGGACGAGCTTTTTAATGATACCACTCATATTTCTCTACGATGGCCAGAATATTTCGATCGGCCAAAATTGTCTGAACAAAAAAACCTATTTGGGTTAGTCCCTCCCCCCACAAGTGGGGTCGGAACAATCAAGAGACTGATATTTTATAGGAAGAAGCGTGAGCGCCTCATCATACGACAAGGGATCCAGGGGTGGAACCCCATCATGGGACAGGAAAACGGGCGACCCTAGGAACAAAGCACCCTCCTCTGAACCCAAAATGACAGATTGGTCCGTGGACACTGAATCAGATAAGGGACCCAAGAACATTCCGCAGAAAAAGTCCTTAAAGCAGGAGCCGAAAGAGTCCTTAAAGCAGGAACCGAAAGAGTCCTTAAACCAAAAGCAGCCTAAGGAGAGCCTTAGCCCCAATCAACATGTGGTGGAGCCCCCCACAAGTAGAGGAGCCAGTAAAGGTGCGGTGGAGGAAAAGCAATGGCCTGCAAGCATGACAGCTGTTCTCAGCGAAAAAGGTCGCCTTTTCTCGGTCTTGCAGTTGAAGTAATTTTAGTACTTTGATTTCGCATATTTGACGAGATTGACAAATCTGCTTTTCCTGACAAACAATATCAGTGAGATATTTCAAATAACCCAATCTTGTTGAGTAAATTTTGATTTAAAAAAAAGTCTTGAAGCAAGTCTGCTTTCCCACTCCTATATTAAATCCCCAGTTGAAATTTTGTTTAAAAAACAAGAAATGACCTTTTTTGATCGGTCTGGTCAACAGGAGGATACGGTTATGCTTCAAATTAAATCTGAGCTAGAGATTATTCCCATTCAGTTTGTGGTGTATGTTTTATGTCAAAACTTTTTTCACCACTATTATTCGGTAGATCAATTGAACAAAAGATAAAGCATGACTCGATAAATGGACATATGAATTTCACACTGTTAGTGGTTTCTATAGCCTGCTTAGAGTTAAGGTGTCAGGTTGACGTCCCAGACGAAAGATGTCCAGACGGAAGATGAACGCACGAGGGGGGGGGGGGGGGGTCGTGTGTTCAGGTATATCGAAAAACGCACAAAAGTCTAAAAATGAAACTTTATATGAACGCATGTCTAGTGTACAATTATTACATCATTATGGAGGAGCAAACGCTATTAAATGATGAAAATTGGGAAGAGTGGGCTTGTATTTCTGAAGTTTTTAATTTTATCAGGTTTTTTTTACTAGACCCAGATGCTGACGTCACATACGAGGCAGATGTGAGAGAAGAAGATGTCTCTAAATCAGATGTTGAGGGTGCAAGTGGTGACGAAGGAGATCTTGAAGGTAGGCTCTACTTATATTCCTGGAAAAAAAATTCAATTAATGAAAATGTTCACAAAATTCTCATTTTGAAAGTGTTCTACTTTTCACGTCAAGACGGGTCCATAGACTAGATATCCGAAAATTGACAAAAAAATATAAAATATAAATCTTTTGTGTTTGCTTTCAAACATAGGAAAGCTTAGAAATGCTCAGTTGCAACCGTTAGAAATTTTCCGTATGCTTAATTGCATATTTGAAGCAATTCTTGTGAACGTGTTGGTCTTTTCTTCAGCAAAATTTTTTCTTAACCATTTTTGCGCTTTTCTTCTAGAACACTCTGTGACTTCTCAATTGACTTTTTTCCAAACTTATCTTCTTCGATTTTGAGTGATATCAATTGCTCTCATTTTTTGCTAATGTAAAGGCATTGTGAAGTTGTTATAGCGTAGTGGTTACAATGTCAGACTGCTGAACTAATGACCCAGAATTCGAAAACCACCAAAGTTGTTATTTTTGCACCCAAAAACAATTTCTGAGCTATATCTCTAAGTTAAATTGCCCCTCGCTTGTAGTTCTAGAGCAATGTTTCCGAATTTAGCCGGTTTATGATTGGTTTTAAACGTAGGAAATCATCAGTTTGTTTGTTTTTAAACGTAAGAAAGCTTCTAAGTGCTCGGTTGTCAACGCTGGAAATTATCTGTATGTTCGGTTTCAAACGTGGGAAATTATTGGTATATTCCGATTTAAACTTGGTCGAATTTTTTCTGTATTTTATATACAGAATTTTAAACAATTTGTCGGTTTTCATAATAAAAAACTATATCGTTTCATTGCAAAAACTTCTTAAGAGTTTGAAAAGTGTAACATTTAAAACAAATTGCAACAATGTATTTGTATCCTGCCTTTTTCCTAAATTACTTCATAGAAACTGTTCTCTATTTCAACATAAATCTTGTTATAAGCTATAATTGTATACGACGCCAAGCAATTTTGATTGAATCATTAAATGTTTTAACGCCCGAAAACTAAGTTATTAGAAAATTGCGAAATTGCATTGTTCCTCGAATTTTCGAAATCTTTTTCACCTTGTCAATTATTGGTTCGGATATTTGGCAGAAAATAATAATTTTTCCAAACGATTACAAAATTTAAAATTTTACGGACCTTGCAGAAAACTTGTAGTTACTTCAAAACTGGAATTATTTTTCAAGTAAAATAAAACGGACACAAATTTAATTTAGTTTTTGCCGTTCGGAATATTCAGCACCAAAAACAAGAAAATTCCACCCGAATTTCTCCGGATGTCAATGCTGACTGCGTAATTCCGCATTTTCAGAAATCACATACTTGTTGCCAGCCGCAGTTGCAATTTCCTCAAGAAATCGTTATAGTCCTACTCCGATTTTAAAATAAGATCTGCAATTATTTTCGAACCAATATTAGAACAGCAAATAACAAGTGTGTTTGTTCTGCTGATCTTTGGACTGGTGCGCACTTTTGCAATACAATTTTTTGTTCCGACCCACTTGTGGGGGGAGGAAATATATACTCAAAAGGGTTTTTTTGTTCAGTCAATTTTGGCCGATCGATATATTCATCGTAGAGAAATGCGAATAGTATCAATAAGAAACTGTTCCAGCGTAGAATTCAAAGTTAAAAAGATTTTTTTGAATTTCGTTTTATTCGAGGAGTTATCGATGATTGAAGTCTTGTGTGAACACGGGATATTTGGCATGATTTTGTTCACTTTTAGTGTAACTTTTCTTCAAATTAAGATATTTTCTATAAAAATAGTATTTCAAATTTTACTTTCATGTCACAAAATGAACCAATTGTGTGTTCCTAATAAACTGAAGGCGATAAAAAGAATAGTTCTGGTCGAATTCTGTTTGAGAGCTCTTTTTTAGAAAACTTTTCTTCTTTTTTGCTATTTTAAGTCAACTAGAGACTAGTCACTTTTCATATCGAGGTTCCGTTAACGACAGACCTCATTTATAGTCAAAAGAAGCCCAATGAAAAAAAAACTTTTCCAAGGAATTGCTCATGTTTTTTTTGGCTTCGACACTGAGTTTTCGTAATTTTAAATGAAAATTTGATTTTCTTTTTGAGGATTGACTGATTTTTCGGAGTCCTATGGAATGAACTCATTGATTAAAGGTGCAATATGTTCCGTAATAATGACTAAGTGAACATATCAAGTGCTTGGAGTGGACAGCTATTGGCTGTTAAGACTTCAAAAATAATTTTTCGAAAGTTATTTTTGAACATTAAAAAATCATAAACTTATTTTCGTGAACTGTAAGTCAATCTTAGTAATGACAGGATCCCCTTCCTTCCTACTGCAACCAAATTTTTTCTGGTTAGCGATTTTATCTTTTAACTATTGGATAAAGGGCTTCAATAACACAAGATCTAAATTTTTTTTTGTTTTGTGGTTATTTTTTTATTATTGGTTACCTTTGAACTTATATCACATTACACATTATCAAAATATTGATGGCTCCAATTGGCTTAAAAAATATGTTCAGTGGATCATTGATAAATTTTCGGAGAAAAACTTATGATTTAATTGGCTTCAACAATTTCTTCTCGCTTTTTTCTACTGAATTTTTGGTTTTTGCCTGTTTTTGTTGTTGTTTTCATAGACAGCAGACTGATTGTAATGTCTCATTGATCATCTATAAATGACAAACGTCATTGTCACCACATCGGGTTATACTTGCGCGTTAAGACTTATGTTACTTTTGGTTACTTTTGAACTCTTATCACATTATCCAAATATTGGTAGCTCCCATTGGCTTACCAAAGACGTTCAGTGAATCAAAGATGAAGTTTTCAGAGAAAAATTTTGTGTTTTAAATGGCTCCGACACTTTCTTCTCTCATTTTCCTACTGAATTTTTGGTTTTTGCTTGTTTTGTTGTTGTTTTCATAGTCATAAGACTTATTGTGATGCTTTATTGATTAACAATGCCTGACAAATATCCCTTCCTACCATCGGGGCATATCGAGGTGTAATTATTGACTTCCATTGAAAGCTAGTGAATTTAATGGCTGTTAAGTCCTTAAAAAAATTTTTGGGAAAAGTTTCTTGGTCAGTCGCAGTATTGAGAGGAACCCTTGTTTTCTACTGCATACAATTTTAATCTGGTTTCCGGTTTCATCTTCTACCTAATAGTTTTAAGACTTCAATGCCACGGGTTTTCATAATTTTTTGAAATTTTTGGATATTTTTTCTTATTTTTGGTTCTTTTTAAAATCTTATCACATTATCCTTATAGTGATAGTTCCCATTGGTTTAAGAAAGACGTTCAATGGATCATAGATAAAACTTTCAGAGTAGAGCTTATGATTTTACTTGCTTCGAGACTTTCTTCAGGCACTTTCTACCAAATTTTTCGTTTTTGCTTGTATTTGTTGTTGTTTTCATAGACAATAAAGTATTGTAATGTTTTTTTGATGCAATATGAATGGCAAAAAACCTTGTTGTCCCATCAATTTAGCTTATTTACTTTCGTTGAAAGCTATTGAATTTTATAGCGTTGATACTACGAGTTTTCTCAAAAATTTCGTGGTAATTTTCGAATGTATTTGTTTCATATTTGGTGATTTTTCGAAGTTATATTGTTAAAATAATAGCATTCCATTGCTGGTAAAAAAATATTTGAATTTAGAACAAATTTTATTTGAAAAGGTCACTTTTTAATGCCTTCGACAATTTTCTCGCTCATTTTTTTTTCTTGAATTTGCTTTTTTTCTGTTTTTTTGTTCTTTAGGTTGCCATAAATTGCTGACCGGCCACATGTATACTTATTTGATTTTCACTGACCTTTTGTTTATTGGACGGAATGCGTTTTTAAACGTCTTTTGAGTGGTCAGTTTTGTGTTTCTTTTTCTCTTCTTTCAACACAATCGCGTAATAACAGATCCCAATGGTTTTCAAATGAGGCCCAGTTAAACTTAGTTAGTATCTCAGTATAAATTCTTTATCTGAAGTAGTAGAAACAACAACTGAATTAAAAGTATATAATACTCAGATAATAGCTAATGGTTTTAATGGTATCAATAACTTGTGTTTTCGCTAATTGTTTGAGATTTTTTTTGAGTTTTTCTGTATCTTTAGTCTGTTTCTATGGCTTAGTCTAACCAAAGACAGGTCCTTTTGGTTTTTTGTAATAACTTTTCAGTAGTTTCTCCACGTTTATTTAGTTAAATCTAATGCTTTTAAGACTTTTGAAATTTTTTGGTTTAAAAAAAATTGATTTGGTTTTTTAATTTCGCCTCATTATTCTTTCTCTTTGTTGACTTATTACCTAGTCTCATTAAAAAAAATCCATCTGCTGTATAGTTAGGAAAAGGTAAATTTGTGCAGTTAAGGTTTAATCTGACTGCTTTTTGATGTTGTTACTAGGTGCTTTTAAATTTTGATATTTAGTTTTTGCCGTGAAAATTTTATTTTTGATAATTTTGTTGTTTTTTTCTCGTAGTCTCTTTAACGGCAGATCTCGTTGGTGCTAATGAGGCATGGCAATATGTAATTCAATTAGTGGTTAGATTGTGTAACGATTGTTTTAAACTCAAATAGCTATTTTTGTTATATCGTCATTTGGTTGACAAATAAGTAAAGAATGTTGATAAGCTTGGGTCGGAACATCATGTGCGAACGCACATTAACGAGCCCCCTTGTCTATTGTCATCTCAAATTTTTTTTTGCTCGTTCAACCTCTTGCGCTGTCTGGTGATTAAATACAGGTATAATCTAAATTTTAAATAAATGTTGTCTTTTAGATAGTAATATTTACACAGTAACCAGAAAACATTATCTGTAATAATTTTCTAAAATTGACGACCCCCAGGAGTTTCTCTTAATATTGCATTTGAGATTTTTTTTATTGAGAGATCAATTTTCCGAATGAGAACTAAAAACGGTAAAGGTGGATTTTGCAAAAAAAAAGTTGATGACTATGGGGACAGAATACAAAATCGATTTGTTTGTGTTATAAAAATAAGTATTCCAGCGCGTTGGCCCCTAAGTATCCCATAAAACAAGATACTGGATTTTTCCTAGTAAAATCTGGGATCTTACCGGGAAAATTAACGGGAATTCCAAGATTTGCCAAGAAAGAGAAAATTGCGCATCTCCCGGCAAAGAATTCTGGGAAATTTATTATTGCTAACAGGGAAATCGGGAAGAGAATGAAACCCCGCCGGCCGGTTTTTCGGAATTTTTGCCTTGTTTTCACAGGAAAAAAAGGGGTTCCGATCGGATTTTAATGGAACCTGGAGTTTAACGGAATAATTTGCTGGGATTTATAGCGGAAAACAGAAAATTTCAGGATTGCCATCAGGGTATTTGGGGACCTTGAAAAACTTGATTTCGTCCGAAAATCTATGATCTATGGAAGACGATTGATTTTTAAAACATCCATTTGACGTTTCCTCTTTGGTTATTTCTATGTCTTCAGTTCATCAGGAATTAGGGGCGTACCCTAGTCGAGCTTACGCGCCTATCTTGTAAGATCTTGTAAGAATCTTGCAAAAAGTGCTTATCTTGTAAGATCTGGCAACCACGCGCTTATCTTGTAAGATTCTTGCAAGATTACATGCCTATCTTGTAAGAGTCTTACATTTAACGCCTATCTTGTAAGATCTTGTAAGAATCTTGCAAGACTCTTGTAAGATTATACAATTTGGTACAAGAGTCTTGCAAGATTCTTACAAGTTCTTACAAGATAGGCGTGTAAGTTCGACTACGGTACTCATTAAAATCATGTCTTAACTTAAAAATTGATGGTTTCTGGATTGATCGTGATAACATGTCGTCCAATGTAAATGTTGGAATGTCCTCGGCAGCACACAGTACTAGATGAACTCTTGTCAAATTTTAAATTCAATCGACATCTCAGATACCCGAAGTCAAGAAAAGCAAGCCAGCCAGCCAGCCCTGTATCATGGGTCATGCTGTCAACGCTTTTCTTTGCAGTCTTCCCGGGTCGAGAAAAAATATGTAAGATAAGCGTTGAAAAGTTAGTTTTTTCACCGCAAATTTCGTACATAACTTTGCGGTGAAATGTGGTGAATGTGGTGAAATTATGTAAGTTCCCAGGTTGAGGTCGCGCTCGAAATCGCCTCTGATCAGACCGTCCCCGACAAGTGGGACCTCTGATCAGACCGTCCCAGACCGAAGTGACCTCTGATCAGACGAGAATGCGCTCGAAGATCATTGTGCGCTCGAAGTGCGCTCGAAGCCGCCTCAGATCAGGCGAGTTCTAGACCGAAGTGACCCCTGATCAGACAAGTTCCAGACCATTGTCCAGACGAGTTCCAGACCATTGTCCAGACTACAGTGCGTTCGAAATAGTCTGATCAGAGAATGATTTTAAACATGAACAAATCTCTCAATATCGTTATAATACATTCATTTCATATATCATTTTATCAATCTTATATTCAACTAACAAAAAACCAATCCTGAAAGTATTGTTAATGAAAGTAAATCGAAAAAAATGATCAGAAAAAATTACTGAGTATGCCATTTTTTTATGCTTTTAACTGAAAAAATGAACTTAGACAGTTCTGCATAAAAACGTCTTGATCTACTTTAATTCAAAATCTTTTCTTGAGGGGACCGGCAGTTATTATCAGCTGGACCCCTTGGTTCTGATCAAAACCATCAGATTTTCAGATGAAGTTCCGATCAGAATGCTGTTTTATTGTTGTCTCTTACCCGAGACAACAAAAGTCAGTAAGAAAACAAAAAAAAACTTGAAAAAATGTCGCTCGAATTGGTCTCTGGTCAGACTAGTGTGCGCTCGAATCGGCCTCTGATCAGACTTGTGTGCGCTTGAAACTGCCTCTGATCAGACCGTTCCAGACCAAAGTGACCTCTGATCAGACCGTCCCAGAACAAAGTGGCCTCTGATCAGGCAAGTTCCAGACCATTGTCCAGACAAAAGTGCGCTCGAAGCCTTTTCCAGACCATGTAATTCGAGCGCACCGGGAACATGTGTGCGCTCCAAACTCGTCTGATCAGGGGTCACTTCGGTCTGGCCACCTCGACCTGGGTTCGCCGCTAGAGTAAGCGGTGATCTTACAAAAATTCACCACATTTCACCGCTAAAATATGTAATTTCTAAACGCATTCACTGCTGTTCTCACAAAGTTTTAACACTTTTTTCCAAGCGGCGAATTTATGTAAGTTCACCTCTAAGTTAAGCGGTGAATTTATGTAATTTCACCTCATTCACCGCTTATCTTACATAATTTGGACACTTTTTTCAAAGCGGTGAATTTGTGTAATTTCACCGCATTCACCGCTCATCTTACAAAATCTTCCGCATTCACCGCTTTATCTTACATAATTTTGAGGTGAATGGCGGTGACACCTCGGCCCGGGAAATCCCTGGCCAGAACTTCTCATCATTGTAACTTCAGACTAAATCGTTGAATGCATCAGGGAGAAACGGAGAAGGCGATGGGAGTGACGTCAGAGGGGCTGGGAAGCGGTCCCTCTCCGAGTCAATGACTCTGTCTCCTGGAAACGCGACAGCTGATGAAAGTGACCAGAAAGAAAGGCCCAGTCAACAGAGCAAAAAGTCTGGAAGAACGGGGTCAAAGGCGTCCGCTGCTAAACGGTCAAAGGTCTGTATTTATTTTGGAACTGAACATTTCCGAGGCTGACGTTCCTGGAACATCGGACTTCTGATGGGACCATTTTGGTTCTCATACGGAGGTACTTTGCATCCCAAAATACGTGGTTCCGCACGGTCTGCAGTCGCACAAGGGTCTGGCAAGTGGTCAGAGGTCACTTTTGTCTGGAACCTCAATCTGGGTTAATATTAACGCAAATGAGGAGCGACTGCAACTCTGAGTAGCATTTGACCAAACATAAATTTTCTTGAAACGAGTGGTTGCCAACGAACTACATGAGTGCATAACAATTTTTTAAAAAACGGAAAAAGAGGAAAAATAACAGCTTTTTTGATGCCTTAGATTGATAATTCTGATGCTTTTTTGTTGCTCTTCTTGCGATGCTCTTTTATTTTTTGTATATTTAAAATTTAAGAGCTTTTCGTTTTTGCATAGGATAGGTTTCTAGGCTCTATTGCGCTTTTTGTAGTCTCAACAGCTGTTTATTTAGCGTTTTTTAACGTTATTGTTAA
This sequence comes from Convolutriloba macropyga, assembly GCF_964194025.1. Taxonomy (NCBI): domain Eukaryota; kingdom Metazoa; phylum Xenacoelomorpha; order Acoela; family Convolutidae; genus Convolutriloba; species Convolutriloba macropyga. The sequence continues at coordinate 15,643,016 of NC_134471.1, read as the reverse complement.
ATAATTTTCGACAATTTGCATTAAATTTGTAAATCTTGTTTATAAAATAATGCATAAATTTACTATTTTGTTGTAAATTAATGAAAATATTTGCAAACTGTTTCTAAATTAAGGCAAGAGTTTACAAACCTTTACAAATTCATGCAAAAGTTTCAGAATTTTTGTAAAAATTTGTAAAATATAATGCATCCTTTTTCGAAATATTTATAAATTTTTTAAAAAAATTTTTATAATCTTTCTTGTTTTTTGTTTAAACAAGTAAATTGAAAATATAACCCAGGGGTTAAGTATTACAGGTTTAAAATTATATTAACAAAATTAGTACAATGTTAAAAATCAAAATTAGTGGTTCCGTTTTTTAAAGGTAAAAATAACTTTTGAAGCTACCAACGTTCCTTTCCAACGGTACAAGTTTGAATTGTTGGAGCAGATGCTGTTTTAAAATGCGTTTAACCTTTGAGCGTGATCTGATAGTCCGGACTTCACGCGGAAGTTTATTCCCTTTTTGGATGCTTCTTTTTTGTAATGATCGACTGCTCGACCTTAAGAGAATTAGCTGCTCAGTTCTATTGTTTTTGCTTACTAATACATTACCACTTAGAAAAAACTCTCAGTGTCGTCTGATTCCAATAATGAAATATCATCCCTAAGTTTTGAAACACTCATCTGGCTTATTAAAAGTTCTGCAGGCAAACCGTCAGATTTTACTAAGAGATCTGTAGATCTCTCGAACTTATTTCTCATATAGCAAACTTTAGTTCCCCAATTGATTTCTCGATTATTTCGCTGCATTGCAGAGAAATCAAGTTCTGAAAAAATGGAGCACTGAATGTTAAATGAGAAAAGACTAGGGATTTGAATAGCATCAACAGTGCTTTCATAGGTAACTGATAACGTAAAAGGTATATGGATCTAATCGCTGTGGCCATATTTGATTGGACTTTGTTGAGTTGGACATTAAAATTTAATTTAGAATCAATTACTATACCCAAGTATCCGCAGTGACTTTCCGGTTTAATTTCTTGTCCCCGAAGAACTATCGGATTAAAATTTTCGTTTTCCTTCGAGAAGCAAAGAAGTTCAGTTTTACCGGTTTTCATGGTTAATTTGTTTTGCTTTAGATAATTATCTGTTTTCTCCAGTATTTCAGAAACACATTTTTCCAGTTCGCTGTCATTGTTTCTGCTAAAATGGAAATTTGTGTCATCAACAAATTGAATTATGTCGAAGTTTCCTTGTACCTTTTCTCAAAAATCAATAATGTAGAGAAGAAAAACTAGTGGCCCTAAAAAGTTCCCTGTGGAACACCATGATTTGTTTCCAACCATTCTGAGTAAACATCATTTATCTTAACACATTGCTGTCTGTTTTTAAGAAATGAAGCAAATAAATCAACTGCACTTTCTGAAAAACCGTAAGCTTCATTTTTTTGAGAAAAATTTCGTGCGATATTGAATTAAATGATTTAGCTAGACCAATAAAAACAGCAACTGAAATTTTTAAGTTATCGTAGTTTTCTTGTAATGTTTCGATTAAGTGTGAAACAGCATCTGTAGAAGACTTATGTATTTGAAATCCAAACTGTGTACCGTTCAAAATTTCTTCGTTTTGTATAAACTCGTTAACCTGATTGAAAACTATACGCTCAAAGAGTTTTGCGAACATTGGAGTAATTGAGATAGGCCTATAGTTCCCGCAAATTTTTACTTCCCGTTTTTTGTAGACCGGACTAATGAAAGAGAGTTTTATATTTTCCGGGAAAACATTTTGACTAATGCATGTGTTAAAAACAAACTGCAAATGGGTTCCGATTGGAAGCTTTGCTGCCTTGACTGCTCAAGCATTAAAAACGCCTGGACCCGGAGATTTAATGTTGTCGAGTGAATCGATGGCATCATATAGTTCCTTTAGTGTAACTGTTCTGAATCAAAAATTTTCCATAACGCTCACATATTGTCCATTGTATAAGCCTAGTTTTTGAAAACTTCCATTGAGACAATTTGCAATATCAAGTACATTTTCTACTTCTGTTTTACCATCGACTAGTTTGCCTATAACGAGAAACTCCCTTTCTTTGCCTATTCTTTTTTTGATAAAACTCCATTGTTCTCTACTTGTTGGTAGTTCTTTGAAAAATTGTGTGCAAGACTCGTTTTGGGCTGTTTTTAAACGCCTATTAACCAAATTTCTCTGATAATTGAAAAGGTTGAAAAGTTTATGCGCTTGCTCCGATGGGTTCTTTTTCCAGATAATAAAAAGTCTGTTTTTTTGGTGATTTTTTCTCTCAGCACTTTTGTCAGCCAAGGTTTTTCAGCAATTTTTCTTTCTGGTTGAAAGCTTTTTGTAAGTGCGGCGTGGAACTCTAGAGTAGTACTGAAAACGTTTATGAAAACAATGCACATGCTATTTCCATCTTTACATTGATATAAGTTACTCCAGTCCTGATTTGAAAGATCAAGACTAAATATATTTGCATCGAACTTTCTTTTGTTTCTACTGATAAAACTTTGCTTCCTATTTTTAGGTTCAACAAGAAAATTGGTAATGTATATAACAATCAAGTGATCCATTTCAACTGATGGCGAAAAAATCTGAACATCTTGAATTTGGTTTTTGCTGGAAAACCCATGATCGATTAGTGTTACGCCTTGGCTGGTGGCTCGTGTTTGTTTTTCTGTGTTTGACAAGGTAAGGCCGGAACTATTCGCAAATTCATCCAATAAATTGGATTCTCTTTTGTTGAAATAATTGAGATTATAATCGCCAAGAAGCAAAACTTCGTCAGTGATTGAGGACGCCAAGGAAGTCTCTGATGTTAATTCGTCAATGAAACAGTTTCCCAAGTTTTTATTTGGACAATACGAAGCATTAATTAGGATATTGCTAAGCCCAGATATTTCTACCCATAAGGACTCAAAAAGCTTTCACTGAGTACATTTAGATCATTTCGCTGTTTTGAAGATATGTCCCTAGGAACCCAGATGGCAACACCCCCCCCTTGTTTACTCCTGTCTTTGATGACCTTGATTTTGAATAAAATTTCTGTTTCAGACTCAAGACATTCTCTGGATAAATATCTGTTTCATTCATCCAAGTTTCAGTTAGGATCACTATTGTGTTTTGAGATAAATTTGTCAAAAAGTCAGTGAAAAAGTCATATTTGTTTTTTAAACTGTGTGCATTGAAAAGACAAATGTTTAGATTTTTGCCATCTTTTGTAACAATGTCTATCAGCATGTCCGATTGACGAATGTGAGAAAAGGGATCCGGATTTAGATGACTCTCACCATGAAGTGTAAAAGAACTATTTTGCAAATACTCAGAAATCGAAAAAAGCGGAACCTAATTTTCACATTATAATAATCATGATTTTGGTTGTGTGACATAACCGAATATATAAACTTTTCATTTGAAGTGCTAAAAAAAGCAAAAACTATTAGTTTGGAAATGCTCATTTCTAATGACAAAAAAACACTAAGTCACACAACCAAAGGATTGATTAAAAACGCTGAATTTGTCGCAGTGCAATGTTGTTTTATGACACAGTAATATTATGCTGTTGATAATAGTTCCGAATACTCTTGACAATTTTTTGTACTCCCGCCAAATTTAAGTGAACACCATTATTAGATATTTCGGATGTTGTAATGTTGCATTTCAAAACCTCCACTTTTGTCCATTTAAATGTTCCGTTTAACTCCAAAGCAATATTTCCCAGTTGCTTATTGAACTCTTCAATTTCAATATTATTCGATTCACGCCCATAATGGCGATTTTTAACTTGTGGAGTTTCAGGAAGTCGAACTCTGTGAGGTTTCAACTTTTTGATTGCTTTTGTAACAGTTTCACATAATTTAGACGCTGCGGCCACCCCCGAAACACCCTTATCTATACTATTATGACCCGCATGAAAAATGAGTGATTGGCATTTTCCTCCTGACGAATACTGTTCGACTGTTTGTCCCAAATCAATAATTGTTGCAGAGGGATAAGAATGAATCCCAGTGTCATAAGAAATATCAGATTGTCGTATTTTTTTGTATGTGCTGTCTGAAATTATAAGATGGTTAGTGTTTCTGTTAATAAATTTTGGAAAAAACTTTGGTTCCGACGGCTCCAAGAAATTTGTTGAATTTTGAATATTGTGACCCATTAAGTTTTCCAATTGCGAACTGTTCCGATCCCGTAAATATCCGAGTTCCGATTGGAATTGATCAATCATTCGACACTGGTACGCGTTTGCATTATCTTTCAATTCTATCTGCTACTTTTGTTTTTCAATGACATTGTTTTGTTCTGAGATCGTTTGAGCTTGTTTGTAGATTAATTGTTTCTGTTCTTGTACGATTTCGTTTTTTGCTTTAACTGTTTTCGCATGTCCTTGATGGTGTTTGTAAGTCTTGAAAGTTCATTTTCTACTAGGGTATCAGAGCAGTTTGCATAAAATGGATTACAAGCGCGGGAAATGTTTCGAACTGATGAGAGTTAGTTTATAGTTCACTTCGTCATTTATAGGTTTAATCAGTGCTCATATTACCCTCCGGGTTATTCAGAAAGATTTGAATACAATCAAATCATCCTCGTCTGAAACGAGCTTTATTACTCGTCGTTTTAACAAGTTTCCTTATGGTTGGTTCCAAAAATTTTCTAGAAATATGCAAAATATTTATGCAAGGCCGGCTTTTTTCTTCAGACCAACTCGAAAATTTTATACGTATCGTGAAGAGCATTGCTAACTTCCTTAATTTTTATACAAATCCCTGGCCTCCAGTTTTTCTTCAGCAAAAAAATTTACTACCAAAAAACTTTTTCTCATGATTGCTTCGGGTATGGGTCTTTGGTTTGAAAAAAATATGAAATGGAAATAAAGCAGCGGATATTGTTTTAGTTTCATTCAATACTTTTTTGACATTAGAGTTAAGTAAAGAGCTTGCGTGAGCTTAAAATTGAAAAAAATGGTGAAAACTTTTTGTTTCAAAATTAAGCTTTATTCTTTTTGTCAAAAAGATACCTAATCAACGCTGAGGAAACTTTACAAGATAGTGGGAGGTACTTTTGGTGTGTTTTTGTGATGCATTGTTTTCAAAGTGCAAAATATTCGCAAAACTTTTGTTTATGTCGAAAAATGTTAAGTGACTCAATGAGACAAAACAAAACCCAAAAACTTTGTTTCCGAAATAAATGCAGAATATGGAGAGGAGAATTGCAAAAACATTCATTTTCGTATTGTTGTGAAAACAAGCTCGGCAGTCATTTCAGTTAATTAATGCATTCCATTTTGCTTGAGTTATAAGAGTTTTTTAAGTTTCTATTGCAAACCAGAAAAACAATAGCAAACAGAAAATTTTATGAAAGGCAGATAAAAATTACGATTTCCAATTCTTAAGCCTAATGTCCAGTTTTTTTCGACATCATTGCCATTAGTAGACTATAAGTTTGCCTCTTCGTTTTTATGATAATTTCACGTCTGGCAGATAACATCGAAAAAAAATACTATTGAAAATTCTGTTTGGTACTCATCTAAACAAGTTGAAAAGTAAATTGCCAGACTCAATTTCATCAGCACTTCCAAATTTTCAATTTTATCTGCCAATTTTAATGACATCTGTATTACTCCTTTTTTGGCCGATATAAAATGGCAAGATAAATATTCAAAGGTAAAAGTTCTTATCACGATTTATAATCAAAATTTAGCGTCCGCTTCAATATTCCATCGAAATAGACCAAGACTGCATATTTGTGGATTTTTTAGTTAACAAGAATACAAGTGTTTGGCAAAGACCTTTTTGTATGTTGAATGGTTTTTGATGATAGGAAGTGAGTACTCAACTCCTTCTTCTTTATGGCAAACTGTCTACTTATAACTTTTCAAGGAAAACAAACAGACAAAGCACTTATTAGTCCTCAATATTTAGCTCATGATGAGAGCAGGACTAATTGCTGCACGTAGGAGCTAACTAACAAAAACTGATAACAAAGTATCGTTTTTTTTGGAGCCTCTCAAAACATTTTTTCATAAATTTGTTTTGCACTTAACTAAAATCTAGAAGTTGCTCTGAAATTAGCAAAGATTTGAATTGCTTTTTTTCAGTTTTCAGAAAAGCTTTGTTGTTGTTGTTGTGCAGTTTACTACACTTTTCAAAACTATTAGGTTTCTCAAAACATAAGCAAGCTATTCCTAAACAAGCTACGCCAAATATTACCAGGCTTTTCCTTAGCAGCTAATCAAAAGATTCCTGGTTTAAGACTCCCCAAATGAAGCGGAACTTTCGTATCAAATTTGTTTTTATTCGAATTACTACTGGGTTTGAATAATAATTGTTTTTACTGAAAACGTTTCGGACTTGTTGTTTCTTCCTCTTGTTGTTTCTTCTTGTTGTTTCAAACGATTGCTTTAAAAAGCACCTCTCAAGAACTTGTGTATCTTTTAATGAATACTCACCTCAAGCATTATAAAAAAACATAGGGTTATAGGCAACTAAACACAGAAAAATATTTTCAAAACGAGACAAGCACTGTTAAAAATCTGGTTGATTCAGACTCAACAAAGTGATGGACTACTTTGAGTTCAGTTTGTTGAATCGATTCTTGCCAGAAAATTTCTTCCTTGGGGTTAGCAAAAACAAAAGACACTATCAAGTAGTTTGAGTTCTCATTTGACGCAGAGGCTGTAGCGAAAAACATTTTCGTGATTTGTATAGGTTGTTTTGCAAAAAATTCTCGCAATAGTTAAAAGTTTCCTAATCGTCTGCTGGTGGCTACAAAAATAATTAATGAAAAAGGCATGTTAAGTGCAGTACACCAAAATCTTAATCAGAAAATCAGCCATGTGCGCGTGTCTGTGAATTGATGAAAAGTGATGATATTTTTTCCACAGCTTTCAACTAATTCGCTTCAAATCTTACATAGTGTATTAATAAGTTGAGTCAATATAACATTGTTGTAATTAAGCGGCGAAACTTTGTTTGTTTTGCTGGTTTTAGTGTTCTACCAGTGAATGTTTTTTTGTCCACTTTCAACGCAATCACTGCTGTACTTGTCTTTTTTCGCAAAATCTTCTGCGGTAAAAGTACTTGGTAAATTTAGACACGAGTTTTTGTAAGATTTACAATTTTTAGCCGTGAATAGTTTTTCACTACATTCACCACCGCAGTCAACGCTAAAAACCTTAACTGTTTTTGCCGCATTTATCGCTATTCTTAAATTTGTTATCAAAATTTGTTAACGTTGACACCTCAACCCGGTTGGGTTTTTCATCTGTCCTATGAATTTGAATCTGTCAGAAAACCTTCTTTTTTGCTCGTGAAAAAAATGAACTAGCCAATGTATAAATGAAACAATCCAGTACAGTTCATTTAAAAACAGTCATTACAAAAAAAACAGATTTATAGACATTTACAATTGTTTCCTTAGTTTAAAAATATAGGCATACGACTCTAATATAGGTGGCCAGTATAATTGTTATAATCATTTAAATTGATCACTATATGAGTTATAAATGGTAATAATCCGCCGAAAAAAGCGTTTCCAAATTAACTTTTAATTAGTATTTAACCAATTTAACGAATTCAGAATAAGAAGAGTCCAGATTGGTCCTTTAATGATGAGTCGCCAAAACAATTGCAACAAACGGGAGCCTTATCAATGAGCAGATCGAGTATTTTTATTATTACCTGACCAAAGTGGGGAGAATAAAAACATACATTTTACATGTGAAAAATAAAAAATGCCGATGAAATGAGATTCATAAACTGTTGATCTGTTGTATTGACAACCACCGTTTTGTTAACAAAGTTAATTGTTTTTAATAACAGTTTTCTCAGATCAAAAAAAACTTTTAATTAGTGTGTTCTTATATGTTCAGAGTGCATTGAGTGATGTATCCGGTGGGAAAAAGTCACAATTGGGAAAGAAGAAGAGTAAAATATCTCTCCCAGTCAAGGGGGGCAAAGGGTCAACTGCAAAGCTCAGGTCAAAATCTGTCACGCCTAAAGGTGAGCGTTTTAGTGGAACAAAACAGAGTCCAGACATGAAACATCCTATCTTGATATTCCAGAATAAGAACTTGAATACTTGCAAAAAAATTCATAATAATAGTAATACACCATTTTACGGAAGGAAAATAAGGAAGTACCTCAACTCTTTCTTCTTTGTGACAAAGCGTCTACTTATAATTTTTCAAGGAAAACAAACAGACAAAGCACTTATTTGTCCCCAATATTTAGCTCATGATGAGAGCAGGACTAATTGCTGCACGTAGGGGCCAACTAACAGAAACTGATAACAAAATATCAATTTTTTTGGAGCCTCTCGAGACATTTTTCATCAATTTTTTTAATTAAAATCTAGAAGTTGCTCTGAAATTAGCAAAGATTTGAATTGTTTGTTTTTTTCAATTTTCAGAAAAGCTTTGTGAGGCGCAGTTTACTACACTTTTCAAAACTATTAGGTTTCTCAAAACATAAGCAAGCTATTCCTAAGGGAGCTACGCCAAATATTCCTAGCCTTTTTCCTAAGCAGCTAATCAAAATATTCCTGGTTTAAAACTCCCCAAACGAAGTGAAAATTTTGTATCAAATTTGTTTTTATTCGAATTACTACTGGGTTTGAATAATAATTGTTTTTACTGAAAACGTTTCGGACTTGTTGTTTCTTCCTCTTGTTGTTTCTTCTTGTTGTTTCAAACGATTGCTTTAAAAAGCACCTCTCAAGAACTTGTGTATCTTTTAATGAATACTCACCTCAAGCATTATTAAAAAACATAGGGTTATAGGCAACTAAACACAGAAAAATATTTTCAAAACGAGACAAGCACTGTTAAAAATCTGGTTGATTCAGACTCAACAAAGTGATGGACTGCTTTGAGTTCAGTTTGTTGAATCGATTCTTGCCAGAAAATTTCTTCTGTGGGGTTAGCAAAAACGAAAGACACTATCAAGTAGTTTGAGTTCTCATTTGACGCAGAGGCTGTAGCGAAAAACATTTTCGTGATTTGTATAGGTTGTTTTGCAAAAAATTCTCGCAATAGTTAAAAGTTTCCTAATCGTCTGCTGGTGGCTACAAAAATAATTAATGAAAAAGGCATGTTAAGTGCAGTACACCAAAATCTTAATCAGAAAATCAGCCATGTGCGCGTGTCTGTGAATTGATGAAAAGTGATGATATTTTTTCCACAGCTTTCAACTAATTCGCTTCAAATCTTACATAGTGTATTAATAAGTTGAGTCAATATAACATTGTTGTAATTAAGCGGCGAAACTTTGTTTGTTTTGCTGGTTTTAGTGTTCTACCAGTGAATGTTTTTTTGTCCACTTTCAACGCAATCACTGCTGTACTTGTCTTTTTTCGCAAAATCTTCTGCGGTAAAAGTACTTGGTAAATTTAGACACGAGTTTTTGTAAGATTTACAATTTTTAGCCGTGAATAGTTTTTCACTACATTCACCACCGCAGTCAACGCTAAAAACCTTAACTGTTTTTGCCGCATTTATCGCTATTCTTAAATTTGTTATCAAAATTTGTTAACGTTGACACCTCAACCCGGTTGGGTTTTTCATCTGTCCTATGAATTTGAATCTGTCAGAAAACCTTCTTTTTTGCTCGTGAAAAAAATGAACTAGCCAATGTATAAATGAAACAATCCAGTACAGTTCATTTAAAAACAGTCATTACAAAAAAAAACAGATTTATAGACATTTACAATTGTTTCCTTAGTTTAAAAATATAGGCATACGACTCTAATATAGGTGGCCAGTATAATTGTTATAATCATTTAAATTGATCACTATATGAGTTATAAATGGTAATAATCCGCCGAAAAAAGCGTTTCCAAATTAACTTTTAATTAGTATTTAACCAATTTAACGAATTCAGAATAAGAAGAGTCCAGATTGGTCCTTTAATGATGAGTCGCCAAAACAATTGCAACAAACGGGAGCCTTATCAATGAGCAGATCGAGTATTTTTATTATTACCTGACCAAAGTGGGGAGAATAAAAACATACATTTTACATGTGAAAAATAAAAAATGCCGATGAAATGAGATTCATAAACTGTTGATCTGTTGTATTGACAACCACCGTTTTGTTAACAAAGTTAATTGTTTTTAATAACAGTTTTCTCAGATCAAAAAAAAACTTTTAATTAGTGTGTTCTTATATGTTCAGAGTGCATTGAGTGATGTATCCGGTGGGAAAAAGTCACAATTGGGAAAGAAGAAGAGTAAAATATCTCTCCCAGTCAAGGGGGGCAAAGGGTCAACTGCAAAGCTCAGGTCAAAATCTGTCACGCCTAAAGGTGAGTGTTTTAGTGGAACAAAACAGAGTCCAGACATGAAACATCCTATCTTGATATTCCAGAATAAAAACTTGAATACTTGCAAAAAAATTCAATAATAGTAATACACCATTTTACGGAAGTATGAAAATACGGAAGGAGCATTAAAAAAAATCACTATGCAAGCATCAATGTAACAGAAAAGACATCAAAATGAAAAAAAAAGATATAAGGCCATAATAAATTTTTTGATCTAATTTTTCGCCAGCGGATGGCACCACTTGAGAAGTAGTTATTAACCCGGGATGACCCTTCTTAGATACCATATCAAAGACCATATATGGTTCCATCCAAGTCTAAGCAAAATTTCTTGCATGATCTTGCTATGGTTTCTAAGAAGCCATATATGATCTTTGGTATGATTTTCAAGATTTTACATGAAATTGGTAATTTAGGCAGAGCAACACGTTTTCGATGGTTTTCCCACCGATGGAACATTTTATGGTCTTGGATATGGTATCCAGGAAGTCATAATGTTCTTAGATATGGAACTTAAGACACCATATATGATCTTGGATATGGTTTCTAAGATTCGGCAAAACATTTCAAAACTGCAACCAAATGAATGCCTTTCACGACATTTCCGCAAATGGTAAGTGGTATGATCTTGGATATGGTATCTAAGAAATCATTATGGTCTTGGATATGGTATCTAAGACACCATATATGATCTTGGATATGGTTTCTAAGATTCGGCGAAACATTTTAAAACTGCAACCAAATGAATGCCTTTCACGACATTTCCGCAAATGGTAAGTTGTATGATCTTGGATATGGTATCTAAGAAATCATTATGGTCTTGGATATGCTATCTAAGAAACCATATATGATCTTGGATATGGTTTCTAAGAATCGGCAAAATATTTTGAAACTACAACCAAATGAAGGCTTTTCAATCCATTTTAACAAATGTTGAATTGTATGGTCTTGGATATGGTTTCTACTAAAACTCTATGGTCTTTGATATGTTATCTAAGACATCATATAAAAGTGTCATAACGAAAAAACCCGATCTTGATTTTTTCGAAAAAATGTTCTTCAACAACGCGGTTTTTGTAGAAACCAAAAGCTGAAAAAACAAGTACAAGGAGATCATTTATTTTCATATTGAAAAACTGTATTCCTCATTTTGACTTTCACAAAACCGAAGCAAAATTTACAAATTTTCAATGTTCAAGTTTTGTGTAAAATCAAAGCGGCAAGGTTTTTTTGTTGGAGGCGGCAATACATTTTCTTTCATAATTTCCTCAAACTCCGCAGGCTTTGTGGGTCCCATCTTTTCAACTTTAAGACCATTTTTTGGGTTTTTCTTTACTTCTTCACAAGTTTCAGCGCAATCGGTCGGATTGGCAAAATTTGCCCAACCATGCATCGCCTCAGATCCTTTGCGCAGCCCCAAAAAGGACACATTTTGAATTAAAGGGTACAAAGACTTCATTTCAGCTTTCGCTAGACTCAGGGATCCCTTAGTGGTCGGCAGAAATCCGGAAAATCGGAAAGATGTGGGAACATGGTATAAGTTCCTGATCTTCTTTGTCTTCTTTGCGAGTTTTCTTGGAGGGTTGACTTCATTCTCTTTATTTGACACCTGAAACACAAAAACAACATTTAACAAACAAATAGCAAGATCGCAAACCAATTGCAAGTAGATTGGTTTGCCAAAATTTAGAAGAAAATTTCGTATTTCAATTAGAAAAATTGATTTTTTTTCGCTTATATTTTTGAAAATAGTAAAAATCTATAAGGCCTAGGAGCTGCTTGAAAAGGTGCAAATTCATATAGCAGACTACCAGTAGAACTTAAGTTGTAAGGCAAAAAAAATGCTCCGCCTGACATTCCAAGAAAAAAGTTCGTTTTTCAACTGCAATTATCCAATTTTTCTCTCAATTTTTATTAAATGGAAAAATTTCTTTATAAATTGTTGCTGAAAACCCAAAAAAGATTTTTCTGTTTTCGGGCTTATGAATTAGGCTGACAGTGCTAGCGAAAAAAACTTTTGCCATGAAGCATCTTGTAATTGGCTAAATTTCAAAACCTTTTTGAAAACGCTTAGGCCTTTTTTTGTTAAGTTCGGTCCTCACTTCTCGTTCAAAAAGCTACTTGAAGTTGTGGGGCTAGCAACCCTGAATTTCTAGGCTGAATAAAATAAAAATGCACGCAAGTTTTTTCTTGGCGTAATTTTTGAAAATTTTGACTGACTTTAGCTTTTTCTCGTTTTCTAGAAAGGAGCATTCTTTAATTGAACAAATTTCATTATATTTTGTTTTTAAAATATAAATAGGGTTTTTTTTTCTTTAGAGCTCCTGAATTGAGCTCACACTGCTAGCCAAGCGAATCTTCTGGCATGAAACATCTTGTTAGTGGCTTAAACTTGAAAACAATTTTCCAAACGTTTAAAGTTTTAAACAATTTTCCAAACGTTTAAAAAAAGGTGCATTTTTGGGGTTAGGTGCATTTTTGGTCAATTGGTTCTAAAAGAAGCATTTTTTAATTGGACAAAATTCTTAGTAATTTGTCGCTAAAAACCTGAATAGGACTTTTCTTCTGTTTATAGCTCCTGAATTGAGTTTACAGTGCTAACCAAGCAATTTTTTGGCATTAAGGTTCTTGAAAGTGACTGGACCTGAAAACAATTTTCAAAGCGCTTAAAGCTTTTTTCGGCAAGTTTGGTTCACCCTTTTCCTTCAAAAATTTATTTGAAGTCAGTGGGCTTGTAACCCTACTTTTCCAGGTTAGATACCAGTAGATTGCACGCATCAATTTTTCATCTCGGGTTTTTTCATTGATGTTACTTTTTTGTTTTCTCGATAGAAACAATCTTTATTTGGACAAAACTTTTAGTATTTTGTTGCTTAAACACTAAAGAGGATTTTACTTTTGTTTGAGGCTCCTAAAATGAGCTAACAGTGCTAGCCAAGCAACTTTTTTTACCATGAAATTCCTTGTAATTGGTTGAACGTGAAAACATTCCTCAAAACGCTTGATGCTTGTTTCAGCAACTTTGGTTCGCCTTTTTTGTTCAATAACTCATTGGAAACCAATGGGAAAAATTGCTTGGCTGAAAACAAGTACAATGCGTGAATCAAACTTTCATTGCAGGTGTTTTTGAAATCATTTTTCAAATCGGAAATCTTTTTTTTTCTGGAAAATTTGGTTCGCCCCTTTTCGTTCAAAAAATTAATTGGAATCAGTGGGCTTGTAACCCTAATTTTCTAGGCTGGTTACAAGTAAATTGCATATATCAAATTGTCCTCGCAGGTATCTTTGAAAATTTTGCTTGATTTTAGATTTTTCGTTCTCACGAAAGAATAATTCATTATTAGGACAAAATTGTTAATATTTTGATGCCCAAAACCTGAGGAGGATTTTCATTCTGTTAAGGACGCAAATATTGAGCGTACAGTGCTAGCCAAACAAACATATAAACATTTAGTTTTTTCAATCAACGACTCGACTTCAAAATGAAACAAAAATTGTCTATAATGAAAATGAATTACAATTTTTCTTCATAGCAGAGCATACTTCAACAGCAAACTGTTAATCTTAGAACAAAAAGTTCTAGCGCAAATATGTGTCTTATACAAAGTAAAATGATTACATTATGGAAATTACAACACCAATAAAAAACAAATAAAGTTAATCGTGCTCAAGCATTTGAAGAAGGGGTACGAGATAGAGTTCATGCGAAACCTTTATGAGTAGACATTTCGAAACAATCATTTCCACAGAAATAGTTTCATATTTTTTTAATTTTTCAACCTTTATATAGGAGTAAACGTCAAAATTAGATGCCGAGTTGCATTTGTATGAGTCTGTTACTCTGAACATTTCCACGGATACATTTTCGATGCCACCTACAGTAAAGAAAATGCTCGCTTGTCCGTATCGGATATTTGAACCATCAGAATAAGCCAGATAACTATTCTTGGAAGATAAATGAGCCTTAGAATCAAGCCAAAGTAAATTATGGTAACAATTGCTATAGAAAACTTTGCCCGGTGACAGCAAAGATTCTGGGATTCCACTTGTTACAACTTTCCTGCGGAACCTCTTTGTATTGCGTAGCGAAAGGCAAAACTCCTGCAGATTATCTTTGACAACTTCAACCTTCAGTGACTGCTTATTCCTAAGGTAACGCTCTACTAACAAAGAGAGATGATTTTTTGTGCCTGTGAACTTCGACTGCGACAAATAGTTTGCGGATTCAAACATCATTGCTGACATTGACCAAATGGGGCCGTAGAATTTGAGCTGCCAGGGCAAATGAATCAAGGAATGTACATTAGCAGAGAAAACCTCGTCGCCAAATTGGTCTTTTGTCTTGTTAAGAAATAAGCTCACAAGTCTTTTCCCATCTTCAGCGTAGTCGGTCGAAATCATCATTAGGCGAACTGAGTAACTGAGCAACATGAACCTCTCGTAAAGTTGTTCGTTAACTGCAAAACTGAATAAAACAGGTCCAATATATAGCAGCCAAGCTCTTATTTTGTTTGCTTTGAACAATTCTAGGTCTTTCAAAGTCCTCACTTTTCTCTTGAAGTCATTAGGGAGCTGGAAAAAAAATAACTTCAATGCTCTAGTTAGAAAAAACACTAGTTAGAAAAAAGATCGTACCTCTAAGTTTGCCACCAAGCTATTGATATTCTCCATGTCTTTTTTTACTGTTTTCGCGACTATGACTTGCAGCAGAACTTTTCCAACGCCCAAGTACACCTGATGCATTACGTCAACTGGTGCAGTCAAAGGCAGATTGTCAATCAAATCGAAGAGCTTACTGCGGCCCTTCACTCCCATAAGCGATTTCAAGCCCAATTCTTCTATTTTTTCGAGACACTTTTTATGAACTTTGGATGTTCGCATTGCAGTTGTCATTTCGAGAGGAAAATAACGAATATTATCAGCTACTTTTGTTTCGATGAGACAAAGGGTGCAAGCGTACCTTGCCAAATGATGGTGCATGTTGAGCAAGGAGGCAGTAGCTGGAATGTCGGCGACCAAGAGAATAACTTTAAAGACTACCGAGTACTTGAGATTTCCATGAGACACAACAACGGAGGATTCGCGAATCTGCTGCTCAATTTCCTAAATAATTTAATACACAGAATAAATTGTGGATTCAAACCAAATGAAGTACTGAAGAAAATACCTGGAACACCTCATCCCAGTTGGGTTTATTGCTGCCCATCCAAAGGGAGGCCAGAACAATATTTTCAAAAGCAGAACGCCTGAGGGGCGGTAAGTTAGCAATTGCAAACCACACCGGCCAAATAGATTTGTTCGCCGATTTCATGATTCGCACACCATCTGAATTGAGTATCAGGAAAATATTCAATATTCTCTTTGCCGCATCAATTGCATTTGGAATTATGAGGTCACGCTTCTTATTTCGAATAGAGGCATACTTAATAATTGTCTGAACGTTTTTCTGCACAACAGAACCAAGTTCAGCTACAAAATTCAATCTGTATCTTTCCCCATTTTCGCAAACCTGTACAATACCAGAAAGCTCTTTTTTCGACAGATGAAACTCTTTCTTCAATGTTCTAAAACTGGGTAGATCATTGCGTCCGCTCACAATTTTGAGAAACTTTATCCAATGAGCTGCTTCAGCGTCTGAAATTCCATGTTGAGCAGCTATAGCATTAATACAAATTTGAAAGTTTGTCAATGACGCTCCACTTTCCGATACTTCGAGAACAGTGTCATCGCTGTCTGATTCATTTTTTTCTGCGGCAGCAATTGGAACCTCCGGGACTTCAGTTATGACCAAAGGGACAACATTTGAATGCTGTGGTGAAGAAAAAAGGTTTTGAAATGGTACTGGTGACAGAATTGAGGAAGTGGTCTGATTTTCGTTTTGCTCTTGCGTTTCTGGGGAAATGGTTTCACAATTTTCCGCCAAAACTTCTTCTCCATAATTGGTTTCATCATCCAAATCAGATTCTTCTGTATCATATTGCCTCAATTCAATATCTATTTTGGTTCTTTTTCTTTCCGTGGTTTTGACAAATAAGCGATGTCGTTTCTGGGAAAAACTTTTCAATTGGTTTGAATTTGTTCTTGGCATCAGGTTTAGAGTTTTTCTGTTATCAACGGTGCAATCTCTTTCCGACAATTCATGTAAGGCTGTGAAGGGACAGAGGCATTCAGAGTTGTTGTCTCCAAAAAATGAGTCACCATAAAAAACGGTGACTTCATGTCCCGGCATAATATCTCGTATTACAGCAAGATTGACAAAGTGTTGTCCTTTCCACTCGCTTATTTGATACTCACAGTTCGGCCTGCACGAATGATTTGCAAACCTCACAGCTCCAACCATTATTCTGGAGTGACTACAAGCGGATGTCGGCTTAAATACAGAGACAGCTTTGATCGATGATTCGTCACAGTCTTTAATTTTCTCCAGGACAGACCATAGCTTATGTAGAAACTTCTTCTTCTTAGGGACTCTTAATATTTCATCACCCTCATAGAAAACCCGTAGCCACCAAAAATGTCGGGTTTGATCGCATATTTGGCTTCTTTGGCTTCAGCGTAGCTCAACCTCAGCAGCTGGTCATACTTTTTGAATAAAGGATTACAATCCAGCAGGAATTTATACTCCTCGTCGGATGTCTTCTCAACCATTGACTCAACCTGCACAGTGCCATCGTTTATCAGTTCAACTGTCACGTGAGCGTCACATTGCGCGAGAACCAGTGCCTTCTGTTTACTATTCATTCAGTCTAAAAAGAGTTGTGGTTTGAAAACTTTGATTTAAATTGTATGACTACGTTTCAGAGTAGCGAAGAATTTGAGACGAAAAAAAAAACAAAACCTTTATTTATTGTCAACAAAGTTTTTAAATATGAGCTCAAAGCATCAACAAGACACGTGAGAAGAATAAAAAGAACTATGAATGAATACGTGCATCAATTTTTAAGACCGCGAATGTACTAGATTATGATTAGATCAAAATGACAAAGGAGTTGAAATCTTGGCAACAATCACAAAAAATGCATAGAGCAGTAAATGAATTTTAATCAATCTTGTCTTCTTATGGTTCAATTCTGAGCACCTTGTGCCACCAGACGTTTCGTAGTTTTCTTCTTGATGTCCAATCCCATCTGGTTGGCAGAGTTCTTGGCTTCTCGAGAGGCAAGATCTGCCTGTTTAGGATACTTTCTCCCGATAACCTCTGAAACATGATGAAAATTTTTGAAGCTTTCAAAACTATTTTAGCAACCCGCATGTCATCTTTCTATCCTAAGAAAACAAACTCTTTCTTGAAGGTTTAAATACTATAAGATACTGCTAATTTTTTAACATTTAAAGGATGAAAAGCTGTGAAATCTAGTCAAACCTTCAAAAGCCTTCTCCAGATGCAGCTCAACTCTAATCCGAACATCGCTTACTTTTCGTCCCTGGCCGATCATCTGGCCTATAAGGACACAATCTTCCCCTTTACCAAAAACTTTTTTTGCCAACTCCCTGCCAAATTTTGAAGGTTCGGGACCAGCCTGCAAAGTCATCAAGTTTAAACCGTTAACGATGACTTCTGGGAATAGAGACGAATTATCAACGGTAAGGACTTCTCCCAGAATAAGATATCGGACAGAGCTTAGAAACTTGATATTGGATGCTTTCTCCTTTCGGCGGATCTCTTTTAGACAAGCTCGGTGCTTCACCAATATCTCATCAAGGTTTGCATTGAAGGAGTCAATCAGTTTGTTTCCTTTGGGAACAGCTGTTTCTTGGTAGTCCAAGCCACTAGGCGTGACAGTACTGCTCTGCGCAACTGTTCTCACTGACAAGTTGATGGCTTCCTCCTCACTATCAGATTGAAGACGAACTCTTTTGAAAGCAAGCGATTTCCTACTAGTTGAACATTTTCTAGGAACTGCGTTATCAAACAACTCGTCATTAGATGAATCAATTGGTCTGCATTGAGACATGGCTCTGAAAACAGCCACAATTACCCAAGAAAATCAAAATAGGACAACAGTATTGAACAATCTTTTTCAGTGTCTCATTAAAAACAATCCCGAAGTTTATAAGAAAGTTGAGATTAAATTAACCAGAAAAGATTAAACATCAAAAAATACAATATATGACTGAAAACCAAAACAAACAGTAACTGGAAAACTTTCTGAATAAATAGGCAACATAAAATGGGCAGTTTATATATGAAGACAAGATCTGTAACAAGAAAGCAACATGAGCGCCAAATGTATAAATGTATAACAAGCACAGCAGCAATGATGGAATGTATTGTATTACAGGTGGAAAAAAAGAAGCTGAGACATCAAAAACTTTGCTTAAGTCAACTCTGGACATTTTCATTGCTCACAATCAGATGAGGGTACTTTGCTCTCATCTCAGACCCGTACTGGTTTGCACCACTTATTGCTTTTGCCGTAGTTTCATCCACATCATTTGAAAAGTTTCTTGCGATTCACTCCCTGAATTTACTCTCAAGCTCAGGGTCACACGGACTTCGCGCACCGCTTTCTGAAAAACGTGCTCCAATCCTATGGTTTATCAAAAGGCATTTCTCGTTCGCCCCAAAAGCAGCGGCCGCAACAGCTCTTCCAAATTTTGAGGGACCTCCATCCGGTCGGATTGTCATCAAGTCCACACTTCCTACCCAGAATGAGTCTCCTTCAACTCGTTCAGGAATAGGCTCAGAAGTTCTACCACAAGTTCCAGCATCAGTCTTAGATTGTTTCAGAAGCGCAGTAATTTTTGACCGAAGCAACTGATTCTCTTTCGAAGTCTTCTCATTCACGATCTCATTCACTAGCGATCTCATTCACTACTTCCTCCGAAACCAATTTCGCCTAAATAAATGCAACACTTGCTGCTATATGAAAAAAGAACTTTGAATGCCTAAAACATTTACAGGCGTAGCATAAGTCTCCTTTGATAACTTGATTATTCTGCTTTATTTAGTCTAATTTTAATTTAAATTTTTCTAACTGTTTCTATTGGTGTCGAAGTTGTGGCGGACGCTGCACCAAGCAACACAGATGGCTCTACTTCAGTTTCCTTCGATATATTTTCAACAAACCGAAGAACCTTAGCAGAATTGTTTGCAGATGTTTGGCCAAGTTTCCTTTTTCGCTCCTTCTTCAAGTTTCTTTTCCTGGCACCATCATCATTTTCAGCGTCGGTTTCGTTTCCGCAATGTGGTACGTCTTGTGAGTCACTGTAAAAAATATTTGTTTAGACAAAACTGTTTGATGAGAGCAGCGGTGCCAAAATAATCAACAAAGTTTTGTTGAATTTTATTGAAGCTAATTTTATGCAACCAAAAACAGAAACTAACGGCAAATAGCTGACATCAGTCAACGTGTGGTCTGCGTCAGCCAATTTGCTTGCCACTACTCTTTCAGCTTCAGTCACTTCCGATTTCCTCACCCGACAAGTCAGGGAACACTTGAGAGCTCCTCCATTGTATGCCAGATGAACCTTATCGCCCTGTTTGAGATTCATTTTCATGGCAGTGGTATAACCGTCTGGCCAACGACAACTATTGTACGGCACGGGGAAGGGATAGGCGTCACCTTTGTGGTAGAACACCCATTCTAGACCTTGAGCTTCTTTTTCAAGTTTCTCGTCATTTTGTGAATTGATGAACAGTTGAGGGTTTACTCCCTTGTTAGAACGCTCAGTTCTTCTTAGTAAGCTTTGTGAGGTCATTTCAACTGAAATCAAAATCAAGATTACAATTTTCGTTAACTAGAGAAACTATAAATTTGTAATCTCTGGTAACTGTTAAATTAAGCAAGCAGTAAAGAAAAGAAGCAAGAAACTCAAAATATGCCCGTTTTGATAGATTTTGTTGGAATGTAGCTATCATTCAGACTCAATATCTGCCAAATCTAAAATAACGACTGCCAAAGAGTTTCTAACACATCTAGGGGCGCAACAGCTTTCACCGATTCTTCTCAGTTTTGACTTGGTTTCCCCCGCTATGACACATTTCTCTGTAATGAACAAAATAATAGCACCAAGACTATATACATCGGAACAGTAATTAGTTTTGCAGTTTTTTTCATTGCGTAATTCATATTCAATTTGTTGATAGCGCTTGTTATATTCTTCTTTTTCAACAGGATCCAAAGAATAGGTAACGGGGTGCTTGATCAAAGTAGCTTTGCCAAAATCAATTATCTTGGATGTCTCTTTTGATACCATAACATTACTTGTGTGCAGATCTAGGTGAAGAATCTCTCTCGAGTGCAAGAAGGACAACGCGTTGGAAACGTCGATCAACCTCTTGACCCAGTCGTTTTCAAGTTTTTGCTGTGCGTACTGCTTTATAGACTGACCAAAGAAACGTTCGAGAACAAGACCACACGGTTTTTCGGAAAAGCCATATAGGAAAGTGAAATACTTTTGCCTCCAATCGGGGGGATCATCAAAAACAGCCTTCAGTATTCTTCCCTCTAGAATTAAATCTTCATAAGCATTTCGCTTGGCCTTCTTTATAACGCACTGAATTTTATTACTGTAGCCAAAGCTACAAGCAAACACATCGCCGAACGATCCAGATCCAAGACGCCGGTCCTCGCGAACTTTGAAAAATTGAACACTAAATGAAGAAGTGACTGGCAAACTCTTGATTGTGTTTTTTCTCTGAGCTCTCCCATCGTGGTTCTCTTTTCTTTCACTTAAAGCTCGTGGACAGAACCGTTGTTGTGGTCTACTGTGACTGAGAATGCTCTAAAAAATTAATCCACAATAAACACCAAAAGCAAAAGTATTTTTTTCCAATTTATCTATAGCCATCGAAAGACTAAAAATCCTATCTTTAGAAAACGTTCGACGGCAATCTAGTTCATCTCAATTTAGGCACTCCAATAATTTTTGCACTCCAAAGTCTAGGGACAAAGTTACTAACGCGACTTGGTATACTCTTTTTCTTTGTAGCAAGTGACAGCTCCAGTTTCTTTGCAACAAGTTCTTCCTTGACAACATCCAACTCGCTCAATAGTGCACGTTGTTGCTTTATGAGAAACCCCCTTTGCGCTTCTTGATATTTCTTTTTTCTTTTTGCTAGACTAGTAGCGCTCCTCTTACCGCGTTTCTTTGCTTTAGGGCATAAAGCTGGTTCTTTGTTTTCACTATCACTCATTCTCTTAAATAAATGGAAGTCATCTTTCATTCGCATTCAGCACTTAATTGAACAAAAAACCCAGAATTAAGCTGAACTTAAAGATTATATATCCAGAAAATTTATCTGGACCATAATATTTTATTTTGACAATTTAATTAGCGGAAAATTCCAGTTGAAAAACGAACTCTTTTTATAATGACCTATTGAAAGCAATTGTTGTTCTAAATTGAAACTAAGCTTGTCTGCTCGGACACTAAAAGCAGTTTTCCAGACGCACAGGTCATCTTACGAAAAACCGCGATCAGTATCTTCACAGACAGGCTTAGACCTTTGCATTCTAGAGCTTATACCGAAAATTGAATCTTAAGAATATTAACTTTTCTTACAAAATTCTTATTCTGATCAAATCTATTACAGATTCAATATTCGGGAGCATTTATTTTGTTTTAAGATTTTGATAAGAGTTAAGATGTTAATATTAAACAACTTTGCGGCCCAATAAAGTTTCACTATTTGAAAGAATGAGAAGCAAAAAATTGCATATTTCCAGTTGAAATTCTAACTTTTTTCTAGGAATGTTAGGAACACTATTTTTTTGCATTACAACCTAAATACTACTGGTAGTCTGGCATATCGATTTGGCTCACTTTAACCAACTCCTTAGCCCAAAAAAATTACTTACTGTGAAAATATAAGCGGAAAAGTGGATAATTCCAGTTGAAAAACTAAGTTTTATATTAGGACTTATTGAAAGCAATTGTTGTTGTATAGTTGAAACTAAGCTTGTTTGCTCGGACACTAAAAGCAGTTTTCCAGACGCATAGGTCATCTTACGAAAAACCGCCATCAGTATCGTCACAGACAAGTGAAAAGACCATTTTTAGCGTCTCCTATGGAACATTGAAACTTAAGAAATCGAACTTTTCTTCAAAACTCTCATTCAGAGCAATTTTTTGTCAATTGATTATTGGATGAACTAGTGTGATTTCTTTTTCCAAAAACCGACAGAAAACTATTCATGTAGCCCCTGAGACCTTTGAATTCTACAGCTTATACGGAAAATTGCATCTTATGAATTGCAACTTTTCTTCCAAAATTCTTATTCTGATCAAATCTATTACAGATTCAATTTTGGGGAGCGTTTAATTTGTATTAAGAATTAGATACTACTGGTAGTACGGCATATCACTTTGGTTAATATTAAACAACTCCGTGACCCAATAAAGTTTCACTGATTTTGAAAAAATGAGAAGCGAAAAATTGCATATTTCCAGTTGAAATTCTAACTTTTTTCTAGGAATATTAGGAAGACTATTTTTTTGCATTACAACCAAAATACTACTGGTAGTCTGGCATATCAATTTGGCTCACTTTAAACAACTCCTTAGCCCAAAAAAATTTTACTTTGAAAATATAAGCGGAAAAGTGGATAATTCCAGTTGAAAAACTAGCTTTTTTATTAAGACCTATTGAAAGCAATTGTTGTTGTATAGTTGAATCTAAGCTTGTTTGCTCGGATACTAAAAGCAGTTTTCCAAACGCACAGGTCGTCTTCCGAAAAACGGCCGTCAGTATCGTCACAGACAAGTGAAATGTCAATTTTTAGCGTCTCCTATGGAACATTGCAACTTAAGAAATCCAACTTTTCTTCAAAACTCTCATTCAGAACAACTTTTGCCAATTGATTATTGGATGAAATAGTGTGATTGCTTTTTCCAAAAGCCGACAAAAAACTATTCATGTAGCCCCTGAGATCTTTGCATTCTAGAGCTTATACGGAAAATTGCATCTAAAGAATTGCAACTTTTCTTCCAAAACTCTTATTCTGATCAAATCTATTACAGATTCAATTTTGGGGAGCATTTAATTTGTATTAAGAATTAGATACTACTGGTAGTGCGGCATATCACTTTGGTTAATATTAAACAACTCCGTGACCCAATAAAGTTTCACTGATTTTGAAAAAAATGAGAAGCAAAAAATTGCATATTTCCAGTTGAAATTCTAACTTTTTTCTAGGAATGTCAGGCAGAATAGTTTTTTGGATTAAGACCTAAATACTACTGGTAGTCTGGCATCTCAATTTGTTTCACTTTAAACAACTCCTTGGCCCAAAAAAATTTCACTTATTTTGAAATTATAAGCGGAAAATGTATAATTCCAGTTGAAAAACGAACTCTTTTATGAAGACCTATTGAAAGCAATTGTTGTTGTATAGTTGAAACTAAGCTTGTTTGCTCGGACACTAAAAGCAGTTTTCCAGACGCACAGGTCATCTTACGAAAAACCGCGATCAGTATCTTCACAGACAAGCGAAATTTCTATATTTTTGAAAATAGAATACGCGAATAAGTCGATATTTCCGATTGAAATACCAACTTTTTTTCTAGGAAAAATAGGCGAACCATTCTTTTTGCTTTACAATAAAAAGGTCACTGGTAGTCTGGGATAACAATTTGGTTCACTTTGAACAACTCCTTGACCCGATAAAATTTCACTATTTTTGAATATAGAATACGGAATAAGCGAAAAGTCGATTTTTCCGATTGAACTACGAACTTTTTTCTAGGAACGTTAGGCGGACCAATCTTTTTGCATTACAACCTGAATACTACTTGTAGTCTGGGATATCAATTTGGTTCACTTTGAACAACTCCTTGACCCGATAAAATTGCACTATTTTTTGAAAATAGAATACCGAATAAGCGAAAAAGTCGATATTTCCGATTGAAATACGAACTTTTTTTTCTAGGAACGTTAGGCGGACCATTCTTTATGTATTACAACCTAAATGTTACTGTTAGCCTAGGATATTATTTTGGTTCATTTTAAACAACTCTTTGACCCGATAAAATTTCTCTATTTTTGAAAATAGAATAAGCGAAAAAGTCTATATTTCCGATTGAAATACGAACTTTTTTCTAGGAAAGTTGGACGGACCATTCTTTTTGCTTTACAATCAAAATGTCACTGGTAGTCTGGGATATCAATTTGGTTCACTTTGAACAACTCCTTGACCCAATGAAAAAGACCTAATTTTAAAATTCGTTATTTGCGAAATTCGCATATTTCCGTATGAAAACCCAACTTTTGTCCTAGGCAAACTATAGCAAAAAATCTTTTTGTTTCAGACTCTATATATACAGGGTATACTCCATACCAAGACTGGTTCGATTTGGACAACTCCTTGACCCAATGAAAAAGACCTATTTTTAAAATTCGTTATTTGCGAAATTCGTTCGCAAATTTCCGTATGAAAACCCAACTTTTTTTCTAGGCAAGCTATAGCAAAAAATCATTTTGTTTCAGACTCTATATATACAGGGGATACTCCATACCAAGACTGGTTCGATTTGGACAACTCCTTGACCCGACGAAATAGACCTATTTTTAAAATTCAATAATTACAATTTAAACGAAATAATTGCAACTTTCCGTATCAAAAACTAACTTTTTTCTAGGAACGTTAGGCGGACCAATCTTTTTGCACTACAACCTAAATACTACTGGTAGTCTGGGATATCAATTTGGTTCACTTTGAACAACTCCTTGACCCAATGAAAAAGACCTATTTTTAAAATTCGTTATTTGCGAAATTCGCAAATTTCCGTATGAAAACCCAACTTTTTTTCTAGGCAAGCTATAGCAAAAAATCATTTTGTTTCAGACTCTATATATACAGAGGATACTCCATACCAAGACTGGTTCGATTTGGACAACTCCTTGACCCGACGAAATAGACCTATTTTTAAAATTCAATAATTGCAATTTAAACGAAATAATTGCAACTTTCCGTATCAAAAACTAACTTTTTTCTAGGAACGTTAGGCGGACCAATCTTTTTACAAAACAACCTAAATAGTACTGGCAGTCTGGGATATCAATTTGGTTTACTTTGAACAACTCCTTGATCCGATAAAAAAGACCTATTTTTAAAATTATTTATTTGAAATAATAGCAAATTTCCGTATGAAAAACTAACTTTTTTTCTAGGAAAACAAGGCGGACCATTCTTTTTACATAACAACCTAAATAGTACTAGTAGTCTGGAATATCAATTTGGTTCACTTTGAACAACTCCTTGACCCGATAAAATTGCACTATTTTTGAATATAGAATACGGAATAAGCGAAAAGTCGATTTTTCCGATTGATATTACGAACTTTTTTTCTAGGAACGTTAGGCGGACCAATCTTTTTGCATTACAACCTAAATGTTACTGTTAGCCTAGGATATTATTTTGGTTCATTTTAAACAACTCTTTGACCCGATAAAATTTCTCTATTTTTGAAAATAGAATAAGCGAAAAAGTCTATATTTCCGATTGAAATACGAACTTTTTTCTAGGAAAGTTGGACGGACCATTCTTTTTGCTTTACAATCAAAATGTCACTGGTAGTCTGGGATATCAATTTGGTTCACTTTGAACAACTCCTTGACCCAATGAAAAAGACCTAATTTTAAAATTCGTTATTTGCGAAATTCGCATATTTCCGTATGAAAACCCAACTTTTGTCCTAGGCAAACTATAGCAAAAAATCTTTTTGTTTCAGACTCTATATATACAGGGGATACTCCATACCAAGACTGGTGCGATTTGGACAACTCCTTGACCCAATGAAAAAGACCTATTTTTAAAATTCGTTATTTGCGAAATTCGTTCGCAAATTTCCGTATGAAAACCCAACTTTTTTTCTAGGCAAGCTACAGCAAAAAATCATTTTGTTTCAGACTCTATATATACAGGGGATACTCCATACCAAGACTGGTTCGATTTGGACAACTCCTTGACCCGACGAAATAGACCTATTTTTAAAATTCAATAATTACAATTTAAACGAAATAATTGCAACTTTCCGTATCAAAAACTAACTTTTTTCTAGGAACGTTAGGCGGACCAATCTTTTTGCACTACAACCTAAATACTACTGGTAGTCTGGGATATCAATTTGGTTCACTTTGAACAACTCCTTGACCCAATGAAAAAGACCTATTTTTAAAATTCGTTATTTGCGAAATTCGCAAATTTCCGTATGAAAACCCAACTTTTTTTCTAGGCAAGCTATAGCAAAAAATCATTTTGTTTCAGACTCTATATATACAGAGGATACTCCATAACAAGACTGGTTCGATTTGGACAACTCCTTGACCCGACGAAATAGACCTATTTTTAAAATTCAATAATTGCAATTTAAACGAAATAATTGCAACTTTCCGTATCAAAAACTAACTTTTTTCTAGGAACGTTAGGCGGACCAATCTTTTTACATAACAACCTAAATAGTACTGGCAGTCTGGGATATCAATTTGGTTTACTTTGAACAACTCCTTGATCCGATAAAAAAGACCTATTTTTAAAATTATTTATTTGAAATAATAGCAAATTTCCGTATGAAAAACTAACTTTTTTTCTAGGAAAACAAGGCGGACCATTCTTTTTACATAACAACCTAAATAGTACTAGTAGTCTGGGATATCAATTTGGTTCACTTTGAACAACTCCTTGACCCGATAAAATTGCACTATTTTTTGAAAATAGAATACGGAATAAGCGAAAGAGTCGATATTTCCGATTGAAAAACGAACTTTTTTCTAGGAAAGTGGGACGGACCATTCTTTTTGCTTTACAATCAAAATGTCACTGGTAGTCTGGGATATCAATTTGGTTCACTTTGAACAACTCCTTGACCCGATAAAATTTCACTATTTTTTGAAAATAGAATACGGAAAAAGCGAAGTCTATTTTTCCGATTGAAATACGAACTTTTTTCCTAGGAAAGTTGGGCTGACCATTCTTTTTGTATTACAACCTAAATGTCACTGGTAGTCTGGGATATGAGTTTGGTTAACTTTGAAGAACTCCTTGACCCAATAGAATTTCACTATTTTTTGAAAATAGAGTAAGCGAATAAGTCGAGATTTCCGATTGAGATACAAACTTTTTTTCTAGGAAAGCTAAGCGGGCCATTCTTATTACATTGCAACATAAATGATACTGGTACTCTGGGATATCAATTTGGTTCAATTTGAACAACTACTTGATTCGATAAAATTTCAGTACTTTGAAAAAAGAAAACGGAATAATAAGCGAATAATTCGATACTTCCGATTGCAATACAAACTTTTTTTCTAGGAAACTTGGGCAGACCATTCTTTTTGCATTTGAACCTAAATGTTACTGGTATTCTGGGATATAAATTTGGTTCACTTTGAACAACTCCTTGACCCGATAAGATTTCACTATTTTTGAAATTAGAGTAAGCGAATAAGTCGAGATTTCCGATTGAAATACGAACTTTTTTTCTAGGAAAGCTAAGCAGGCCAATCTTTTTGCATTTGAACCTAAATGTTACTGGTAGTCTGGGATATCAATTTGGTTCACTTTGAACAACTCCTTGACCCGATAAGATTTCACTATTTTTGAAAATAGAGTAAGCGAATAAGTCGAGATTTCCAATTGAAATACGAACTTTTTTTCTAGGAAAGTTGGGTGGACCATTCTTTTTGCTTTATAATAAAAATGTCACTGGTAGTCTGGGATATCAATTTGGTTCACTTTGAACAACTCCTTGACCCGATAAAATTTCACTATTTTTGAATATAGAATACGGAATAAGCGAAAAGTCGATTTTTCCGATTGAAATACGAACTTTTTTTCTAGGAACGTTAGGCGGACCAATCTTTTTGCATTACAACCTAAATACTACTTGTAGTCTGGGATATCAATTTGGTTCACTTTGAACAACTCCTTGACCCGATAAAATTTCACTATTTTTGAATATAGAATACGGAATAAGCGAAAAGTCGATTTTTCCGATTGAAATACGAACTTTTTTTCTAGGAACGTTAGGCGGACCAAACTTTTTGCATTACAACCTAAATACTACTTGTAGTCTGGGATATCAATTTGGTTCACTTTGAACAGCTCCTTGACCCGATAAAATTTCACTATTTTTGAATATAGAATACGGAATAAGCGAAAAGTCGATTTTTCCGATTGAAATACGAACTTTTTTTCTAGGAACGTTAGGTGGACCAATTTTTTTGTATTACAACCTAAATATTACTGGCAGTCTGGGATATCAATTTGGTTCACTTTGAACAACTCCTTGATCCGATAAAAAAGACCCATTTTTATAATTATTTATTTGAAATAATAGCAAATTTCCGTATGAAAAACTAACTTTTTTTCTAGGAAAACTAGGCGGACCATTCTTTTTACATAACAACCTAAATAATACTAGTAGTCTGGAATATCAATTTGGTTCACTTTGAACAACTCCTTGACCCAATGAAAAATACCTATTTTTAAAATTCGTTATTTGCGAAATTCGCAAATTTCCGTATGAAAAACTTTTTTCCTAGGCAAGCTATAGCAAAAAATCTTTTTGTTTCAGACTCTATATATACAGAGGATACTTCAGACCAACTTTGGTTTGATTTGGACAACTCCTCGACCTTTCAAAATTGACCTATTTTTAAAATTCAATAATCGCAATTTATTCGAAATAATTGCAACTTTCCGTATGAAACACTAACTTTTTTGCTAGTCAAGCTATAGAAAAAATTGTTTTTGTCCTATATTCTACCTACACAAGGGATACTCCATGCCAAATTTGGATTGATTTGAACAAATTCTTGACCCGATAAAAAAGAACTTTTTTTAAAATTCGCTATTCGCGAAATTCGCAACTATCCGTATGAAAAACTAACTTTTTTTCTAGGAACGCTAGGCGGACCAATCTTTTTGCACTACAACCTACATACTACTGGTAGTCTGGGATATCAATTTGGTTCACTTTGAACAACTCCTTGACCCAATGAAAAAGACCTATTTTTAAAATTCGTTATTTGGGAAATTCGCAAATTTCCGTATGAAAACCCAACTTTTTTCCTAGGCAAGCTACGGCAAAAAATCTTTTTGTTTCAGACTCTATATATACAGGGGATACTCCATACCAAGTTTGGCTTGATTTGGACAACTCCTTGACCCGACGAAAAAGACCTATTTTTCAAATTCAATAATTTCAAGTTATTCGAAATAATTGCAAATTTCCGTATGAAAACCCTACTTTTTTCCTAGGCAAGCTATAGCAAAAATCTTTTTGTTTCAGACTCTATATATACAGGGGATAATCCATGCCAAGACTGGTTCGATTTGGACAACTCCTTGACCCGACGAAATAGACCTATTTTTAAAATTCAATAATTGCAATTTAAAGGAAATAATTGCAACTTTGCGTATCAAAAACGTAACTTTTTTCTAGGAACGTTAGGCGGACCAATCTTTTTGCACTACAACCTAAGTGTTACTGGTATTCTTGGATATTAATTTGGTTCACTATAAACAACTCCTTGACCCGATAAAATTTCACTATTTTTGAAAAAAGAATAAGCGAAAAAGTCGATATTTCCGATTGAAAAACGAACTTTTTTCTAGGAAAGTAAGGCGGACCATTCTTTTTGCATTACAACTTAAATGTTACTGGTAGCCTAGGATATTATTTTGGTTCATTTTAAACAACTCCTTGACCCGATAAAATTTCACTATTTTTGAAAAAAGAATAAGCGAAAAAGTCGATATTTCCGATTGAAAAACGAACTTTTTTCTAGGAAAGTAAGGCGGACCATTCTTTTTGCATTACAACCTAAATGTTACTGGTAGCCTAGGATATTATTTTGGTTCATTTTAAACAACTCCTTGACCCGATAAAATTTCACTATTTTTGAAAAAAGAATAAGCGAAAAAGTCGATATTTCCGATTGAAAAACGATTTTTTTTTCTAGGAAAGTAAGGCGGACCATTCTTTTTGCATTACAACCTAAATGTTACTGGTAGTCTAGGATATCAATTTTTTTGACTTTGAACAACTACTTGACCCGATAAAAATTCAATATTTTTTCGTATTTTCGAATTACAATGTGCGATAAATGGTTATTTCCAATTGAAAGACGTTGAAACTTGAAATCGTAATTGATACATGTCGTTTTTCGTACACAAAAGCCCTCATCCAATGCCAACGAGAAAATCTGGTTGTTTCCCGAACTATTACTCGTTGGCATTGAGGCCCACATGCAAAAAAATTAATAATATTAACCAATTTTATGACAGCTGTCTCCGACTTCTTCTTCGGGATTGCCTCCAACTTCTTCTTTGGGATCCTATAGCCAACTGGAAAGCTATTCATGTCAAACCTGAGGAGGAAAATCAACAATTAGGCAACCATAAGAGACTTTAAACAACTCCTTGACACGATAAAATTTCATTATTTTTGAAAAAGTAATAACCGAATATGTCGATATTTCCGATTGAAAAACGAACTTTTTTTCTAGGAAAGTTAGGCGGACCAATCTTTTTGCACTACAACCTACATACTACTGGTAGTCTGGGATATCAATTTGGTTCACTTTGAACAACTCCTTGACCCAATGAAAAAGACCTATTTTTAAAATTCGTTATTTGCAAAATTCGCAAATTTCCGTATGAAAGCCCAACTTTTTTCCTAGGCAAGCTATGGCAAAAAATCTTTTTGTTTCAGACTCTATATGTACAGGGGATACTCCATACCAAGACTGATTCGATTTGGACAACTCCTTGACCCGACGAAATAGACCTATTTTAAAATTCAGTAATTGCAATTTAAACGAAATAATTGCAAATTTCCGTATCAAAAACTAACTTTTTTTCTAGGAACGTAAGGCGGACCAATCTTTTTGCACTACAACCTACATACTACTGGTAGTCTGGGATATCAATTTGGTTCACTTTGAAAAAGTCCTTGATCCGATAAAATTCCACTATTTTTGAAAAAAGAAAAAGCGAATATGTCGAGATTTCCGATTGAAAAACGAACTTTTTTTCTAGGAAAGTTAGGCGGACAAACCTTTTTGCACTACAACCTACATACTACTGGTAATCTGGGATATCAATTTGGTTCACTTTGAACAACTCCTTGACCCAATGAAAAAGACCTATTTTTAAAATTCGTTATTTGCGAAATTCGCAAATTTCCGTATGAAAACCCAACTTTTTTCCTAGGCAAGCTATGGCAAAAAATCTTTTTGTTTCAGACTCTATATGTACAGGAGATACTCCATACCAAGACTGGTTCGATTTGGACAACACCTTGACCCGACGAAATAGACCTATTTTAAAATTCAATAATTGCAATTTAAACGAAATAATTGCAAATTTCCGTATCAAAAACTAACTTTTTTTCTAGGAACGTAAGGCGGACCAATCTTTTTGCACTACAACCTACATACTACTGGTAGTCTGGGATATCAATTTGGTTCACTTTGAACAACTCCTTGACCCAATGAAAAAGACCTATTTTTAAAATTCGTTATTTGCGAAATTCGCAAATTTCCGTATGAAAACCCAACTTTTCTCCTAGGCAAGCTATGGCAAAAAATCTTTTTGTTTCAGACTCTATATGTACAGGAGATACTCCATACCAAGACTGGTTCGATTTGGACAACAACTTGACCCGACGAAATAGACCTATTTTAAAATTCAATAATTGCAATTTAAACGAAATAATTGCAAATTTCCGTATCAAAAACTAACTTTTTTTCTAGGAACGTAAGGCGGACCAATCTTTTTGCACTACAACCTACATACTACTGGTAGTCTGGGATATCAATTTGGTTCACTTTGAACAACTCCTTGACCCAATGAAAAAGACCTATTTTTAAAATTCGTTATTTGCGAAATTCGCAAATTTCCGTATGAAAACCCAACTTTTTTCCTAGGCAAGCTATGGCAAAAAATCTTTTTGTTTCAGACTCTATATGTACAGGAGATACTCCATACCAAGGCTGGTTCGATTTGGACAACACCTTGACCCGACGAAATAGACCTATTTTAAAATTCAATAATTGCAATTTAAACGAAATAATTGCAAATTTCCGTATCAAAAACTAACTTTTTTTCTAGGAACGTAAGGCGGACCAATCTTTTTGCACTACAACCTACATACTACTGGTAGTCTGGGATATCAATTTGGTTCACTTTGAACAACTCCTTGATCCATTGAAAAAGACCTATTTTTAAAATTCGTTATTTGCAAAATTCGCAAATTTCCGTATGAAAACCCAACTTTTTTCCTAGGCAAGCTATGGCAAAAAATCTTTTTGTTTCAGACTCTATATGTACAGGGGATACTCCATACCAAGACTGATTCGATTTGGACAACTCCTTGACCCGACGAAATAGACCTATTTTAAAATTCAATAATTGCAATTTAAACGAAATAATTGCAAATTTCCGTATCAAAAACTAACTTTTTTTCTAGGAACGTAAGGCGGACCAATCTTTTTGCACTACAACCTACATACTACTGGTAGTCTGGGATATCAATTTGGTTCACTTTGAAAAAGTCCTTGATCCGATAAAATTCCACTATTTTTGAAAAAAGAAAAAGCGAATATGTCGAGATTTCCGATTGAAAAACGAACTTTTTTTCTAGGAAAGTTAGGCGGACCAACCTTTTTGCACTACAACCTACATACTACTGGTAATCTGGGATATCAATTTGGTTCACTTTGAACAACTCCTTGACCCAATGAAAAAGACCTATTTTTAAAATTCGTTATTTGCGAAATTCGCAAATTTCCGTATGAAAACCCAACTTTTTTCCTAGGCAAGCTATGGCAAAAAATCTTTTTGTTTCAGACTCTATATGTACAGGGGATACTCCATACCAAGACTGGTTCGATTTGGACAACTCCTTGACCCGACGAAATAGACCTATTTTAAAATTCAATAATTGCAATTTAAAAGAAATAATTGCAAATTTCCGTATCAAAAACTAACTTTTTTCTAGGAACGTTAGGCGGACCAATCTTTTTGCACTACAACCTACATACTACTGGTAGTCTGGGATATCAATTTGGTTCACTTTGAACAACTCCTTGACCCAATGAAAAAGACCTATTTTTAAAATTCGTTATTTGCGAAATTCGCAAAATTCCGTCTGAAAACCCAACTTTTTTCCTAGGCAAGCTATGGCAAAAAATCTTTTTGTTTCAGACTCTATATATACAAGGGATACTCCATACCAAGTTTGGTTTGATTTGGACAACTCCTTGACCCGACGAAATAGACCTTTTTTAAAATTCAATAATTGCAATTTAAACGAAATAATTGCAAATTTCCGTATCAAAAGCTAACTTTTTTTCTAGGAACGTTAGGCGGAACAATCTTTTTGCACTACAACCTACATACTACTGGTAGTCTGGGATATCAATTTGGTTCACTTTGAACTACTCCTTGACCCAATGAAAAAGACCTATTTTTAAAATTCGTTATTTGCGAAATTCGCAAAATTCCGTGTGAAAACCCAACTTTTTTCCTAGGCAAGCTATGGCAAAAAATCTTTTTGTTTCAGACTCTATATATACAAGGGATACTCCATACCAAGTTTGGTTTGATTTGGACAACTCCTTGACCCGACGAAATAGACCTATTTTTAAAATTCAATAATTGCAATTTAAACGAAATAATTGCATATTTCCGTATGAAAACCCAATTTTTTTATTAGGCAAGCTACAGAAAAAATTCTTTTTGTTTTACCGTCTAGATACCAATGGGATACTCGATACCGAGTTTGGTTCGATTTGGACAACTCCTTGACCCGAAAAAATTTAACTATTTTTCAAAATAAAGTCAGAGAAAAAGTCGAAATTTCCGTGTGAAATATCTACTTTTTTTGTAGGTCAGTTAGACAAACCATTCTTTTTGCACTACAATCTACATACTACTGGTAGTCTGGGATATCAATTTGGTTCACTTTGAACAACTCCTTGACCCAATGAAAAAGACCTATTTTTAAAATTCGTTATTTGCGAAATTCGCAAAATTCCGTGTGAAAACCCAACTTTTTTCCTAGGCAAGCTATGGCAAAAAATCTTTTTGTTTCAGACTGTATATATAGAAGGGATACTCCATACCAAGTTTGGTTTGATTTGGACAACTCCTTGACCCGACGAAATAGACCTATTTTTAAAATTCAATAATTGCAATTTAAACGAAATAATTGCAACTTTCCGTATCAAAAACTAACTTTTTTCTAGGAACGTTAGGCGGACCAATCTTTTTACATAACAACCTAAATAGTACTGGCAGTCTGGGATATCAATTTGGTTTACTTTGAACAACTCCTTGATCCGATAAAAAAGACCTATTTTTAAAATTATTTATTCGAAATAATTGCAAATTTCCGTATGAAAACCCAACTTGTTTCCTAGGCAAGCTACAGCAAAAATTCTTTTTGTTTTACCGTCTAGATACCAATGGGATACTCGATACCGAGTTTGCTTCGATTTGGACAACTCCTTGACCCGATAAAATTTAACTATTTTTTGAAAATAGAATACGGAATAAGCGGAAAAAGTCGATTTTTCCGATTGAAAAACGAACTTTTTTTCTGGGAACGTTAGGCGGACCAATCTTTTTGTATTACAACCTAAATATTACTGGCAGTCTGGGATATCAATTTGGTTCACTTTGAACAACTCCTTGATCCGATAAAAAAGACCTATTTTTATAATTATTTATTTGAAATAATAGCAAATTTCCGTATGAAAAACTAACTTTTTTTCTAGGAAAGTTAGGCGGACCATTCTTTTTGAATACCAACTAAATGTGACTGGTAGTCTGGGATATCAATTTGGTTCCCTTTGAACAACTCCTTGACCCAATGAAAAAGACCTATTTTTAAAATTCGTTATTTGCGAAATTCGCAAACTTCCGTGTGAAAACCCAACTTTTTTCCTAGGCAAGCTATGGCAAAAAATCTTTTTGTTTCAGACTCTATATATACAGGGGATACTCCATACCAAGTTTGGTTTGATTTGGACAACTCCTTGACCCAATGAAAAAGACCTATTTTTAAAATTCGTTATTTGCGAAATTCGCAAATTTCCGTGTGAAAACCCAACTTTTTTCCTAGGCAAGCTATAGCAAAAAATCTTTTTGTTTCAGACTCTATATAAACAGGGGATACTCCATATCAAGTTTGGTTTGATTTGGACAACTCCTTGACCCAATGAAAAAGACCTATTTTTAAAATTCGTTATTTGCGAAATTCGCAAATTTCCGTGTGAAATATCTTCTTTTTTTGTAGGTCAGTTAGACAAACCATTCTTTTTGCACTACAACCTACATACTACTGGTAAACAAATAAAATTCCAAGTAGACTTTGAACAACGTTAGGTACACTTTCCAAGTACACTTTGAACATTTTTCCAAGTGATAGTTGGAAGGAAAAGGTTAGAGCTGCGTCATGAGAAATACAAACTCAAAAGACACACAAGAACGCTCGCAAAAGTCTGTGCGCAGCACAGACTGTTCCTAGAGATCCTATTGGGGAAAGACAAGGTGCAATAGGGGGGGGGGGAGCTGACCAACCAGCGTCTCAACGGGGCGCACCTTTGCGGCAAAACCGCCTATGGGACGGGATTACTAGGTTATTAGTAGTAAATATAAATAAATATGTGGTTCGCAATTATTGAACCACATTACCGGTTGATATAAGTTATAGGACATTATAACAGACACAACAGAGCCAATTTTGGGGTGATTGGCCCATCTGGGGCCAAGATCTGACCCAAAACGTGGTGAAGAAGTGGTCTTCCTGGGCCAAAATGACCTGATCTTCAATGGACAATATCTCGAAAGTGAAAGCATCAAATGAAACGTATAATACACTGTTAGAAAGCTCATTACAAATGCTACTAGACTATCGAAATGAAATCTTGATTGAACTGCTCAATCGGGAGATATTAAGGAATAAAGGTACCGTACCATATGCTTCGGAAGCACAAGTCTTCCCACCTGAAATCATCAAACTCATAACCAAGGAGTTTGGTTATAATAACCAAATTTTGTGACAACCTTTGCCATGTCACAGGGGATATACCCAGCCATATTTTAACCTTCTAGATTGTTTTTAACCAAGTTTTAATCGACTCGGCAGGTGGGTCTTCTCTCCAATATAGCCAAAACTGCCTGTCCCTGTACCGGTCAATATTTCCAAACTGGTAAAGAAAACGCTATAAGTAATATATATAGGCTGAAAGCTCGGCTCATGACACGTTCAACCATGCAAAAAAATCCAAAATCGGTGCACTCTACGAGGAGATATTTCAAAATCAAGGCGTCGTACCAGGACGCCAAAATGGAAGAAGAAATGAGCTGCAGAGCTTAAATTGACCTTCGAGACTCCAGAAAACACCCTATGATTTGTACATGGAATCACTCCCCACTATCTGAGGATTCTAAAACACTATAATATGTACCTTAAATCCACTGTTTTGTGGTACCGAAATTTGGGTGACCCAAAATGCACTAAAATTGGCACTTTTTGCAAAGTTACACCAAAATAACTTTTTAGCCGAGCCGTTTTCGGGGATAACCAATACACACCAGCAAGAAGGGTTCACTACCGACAAAATGCGACTATGCCCGCTTGATTTGGTACAGTACTTTAGAAGAAATTACTGAATATCCAAAGTGTACCTTTGATTTTGGGCAATTTGACGACCTCCATTTTTCGAGAACCGACGAAAAGCGGCCAAAAAAACACTATAAACCTGTTTCTGGATGTCCTGCAAGTCACTCATGGGCATATTGGGTGTTCCTAGCCTTTATCACGCAGTGGGAAATAATTCCCACTTCGCCATAAAGGATGTTTTGTTTTTGCAATATTTTTCGAAAAATTAGGACTACATTCAGAACCAAAAATAGTGGAAACACAAAATTTTGCATTTTGGGCAGGCACAATTGAAAGCTTTGGTTTAGAGTGTCCAAAACGTCTCATTAGAGACGAACAGCAGTCAAATATAACTCAACAACTACAAAAAATATCCAAAAATAGAGATAGTTTGGTAAAAAATGACTTTTTAAAGAGTTTGACCTAGAGGAAAAACTGTTCAGCCAAATTCAGTAGTTGTTTTTACCCCTGGCAATAAAGAGCTGTACAACAGCAACATAATGCTTTATCATAGGTAATTTTTGATAGGAACATCGAGGAAGAACACCAAAAAAAATGTTTTTTTGTCTTACTTAATTGTGGAGTTCTAGGAAATCATATCAAAAACCATAATAGAAAAATGCCAAAAATGATTTTTTTCAGACACTTGAGGCCATTAAAGTACTCTCAAGTGTTTTTTAACCTTTATTGCACATTTTTCCCCAATTCACGGAGTACAAGAAATTACATTATCATCAAAATGAAAAAAAAAACCTTATTGCGAAGAACAAAAGCTGCTTTTTTAAATTTTGTGTATTTCAATGAGTTTTCTGTTACTCGTCTTGTCTTTTGAACCAAATGCTCGCAAAACCACTATGTTATTGCACCATTTGCTGTGAACAGAGTGTTCGTTGTTTTACTACAGATTTTGCCTCTAGAAACAATGTCTTTGAGTGAAAATTTACTGTTTTGTTTCTTTCTTTGTAACATTTTTTTTGTACAGAACTCTATATTCTGTTGAAGTAAACATCATCCTTCTATTATAAAATTGTAGCATTTCACCTTGGTTGTCCCGTGAAACAGTTGTTTCACCAATTCAAACATGTAGTTTGTAATAAACGCAGATAAACTCTTAAAAACTTCTTTTGTTTTAGTTAGACGAAAAACAAAGTTAGCGGGCATAATCCGCAAAACTGTAAAGTTACCGAAAAAAGTACTACTCAAGATTGCCGGGTTTTGGTAATATATGCCAATATAGGAGAACTTTAAGGCAACAATCATATGAAACAAATGACGAAAAAATATTTATTTTAAAAATATTTTTTAAGGCAGTTATTGGCAACCATATCGAAAATCATAATAACCAAATGTCAAAAATGACTTTTCTGAGAGACATAAAAAAATTATACATTGGTTTAAAGCTTTTGTGGCCTTTTCATCACACTTTTTCTCAACTCACGGAATACAACAAAATATAATAGCATCAAACTGAAAAAAAGGTAATTTTGAAGAACAATAGCTGATTTTTGTGTAATTGATTGAACTTTCTGTTACTCATTTTGTGTTCTTGACAAAAATGTCCGCAAAACCACTTTAGCATTGAGTTTTTCTGTGAACAGAGTGGTTGTTGTTTTTGCTACTGATTTTGACTCTAGAAACAAAATATTTGAGTGAAAGTTTGCGGTCGTTTCGCTTCATTTCCTTGATTCATTTCCTTAACACTTTTTTGTATGGAACTGCACATCCTATTGATGTGAAAATCAATTGACTGCTAACACAAAAAATCTCAACTGACTTTTCTTGTCCTGTGGAAACAGCTGTGTGACCCAATTCAAACATGTAAATTATGATTAACGCAAATAAACTCTGGAAAATTACTTTTGTTTTAATTAGACGTAAAACAAACTTAGCGGGCATAATCCGCAAATATTATTAGAAACCAAAATAACTACTATACAAGAGTGATAGCCTGTGCTAACATAGGACAACTTTGAGGCAACAATCAGATGAAGAAAATGACAAGTAATATATTTCTCTAAAAATATTGTTTTAATGCAGCTCCTGGCTATCATATCAAAGATCTTAAAAACAGAATGCCAAAATTCACTGTTTTGAGAGATTGTAGAATTATTTCAAATTTTATTTTGTGGCCTTTATTTTACATTTTCTCAACTCACGGAATACAACAAATTTCAATAGCATCAACCCGAAAAAAAAAGTAATTGTGAAGAACAATAGCTGATTTTTGTATAATTGAATGAGCTTTCTGTTACTCATTTTGTCTTCTAAACAAAATTCCCGCTAAACCACTTTAGTACTGAATCCATTTTTGTGAACAGAGTGGTTGTTGGTTTTGCTATTGATTTTCACTCCAGAAACAATAAATTTGAGTGAAAATTTGCGGTCGTTCTGATTCAAATCCTTTAACAATTTTTTGTATGGACCTCCTCATCCTGTTGAATTGAAAATCAACTGACTGCTAACAAAAAAAACTCAGTTTGCACTTCTTGTCCAGTTGAAACAGATGTGTTTCCCAATGCAAACATGTAAATTATGATAAACGCAGATAAACTCTTGAAAACAACTTTTGTTTTAGTTAGACGAAAAACAAACTTAGAGGGCATAACCCGTAAAAATTATTATGTAGCAAAAAACTACTGTACATGAATGATAGACTGTTCTAATGTAGGACAACTTCGAGGCTACAATCAATTGAAGAAAATGAAAAAAAAACATAATTTTTAAAATTCTTTTTTAATGCAGTTCTTGGCAATTATATCAAAAATCATAAGGAGAAACTGCCAAAATTGACTTTTTTGCAAGACATGAGGCATAACAGGGTGTTTTCAGACTTTTTCATCTCCTTTATTTTACATTGTTTCTCAACTCGCGCAATAAAACAAATTATAATAGCATCAAGCTGAAAAAAACGTAATTGTGAAGAACAATAGCTTATTTTTGTATAATTAAACGAGCTTTCTGGTACTCATTTTGTGTTCTAAACAAAAAGCCCGCAAAACCACTCTAGTATTGAATCATTTTTTTGAACAGAGTGGTCGTTGGTTTTGCTACTGATTTTGACTCTAGAAACAAAAAATTTGAGTGAAAATTTGCGGTCGTTTCGATTCATTTCTTTGATTCATTTCCTTAACACTTTTTTGTATGGAACTCCAC
This sequence comes from Convolutriloba macropyga, assembly GCF_964194025.1. NCBI lineage: Eukaryota > Metazoa > Xenacoelomorpha > Acoela > Convolutidae > Convolutriloba > Convolutriloba macropyga. The sequence goes on along the minus strand of NC_134471.1, from coordinate 15,602,931 downwards.
ATCCTATTGATGTGAAAATCAACTGATTGCCAACAAAAAAATCTCAGTTTACAGTTCTTGTCCAGTGGAAACAGTTGTGTTACCCAATTCAAACAAGTAATTTATGATAAACGCAGATAAACTCTTGAAAACTTCTTTTGTTTTAGTTAGACGAAAAAAATATATAACGGGCATAATCCGTAAAATTTATAATGTACCAAAAACCCTAATAAACAAGAGTCGCAGGCTGTGCTAGTATATGACAACTTCGAGGCAAAAATCAAGTGAAGAAAATGACAAAAAATCTCTTTTTTAAAATTATTTTCTAATGCAGTTCTAGTCAATCATATAAAATAACATAAAAACAAAACGCCAAAAATGACTTTTTCGAGAGACATGGGGCCTCGCACAGACAGTTGAATTTTTTTCATGCTTTTTAAAACTCATTAAAAATATTGTGACGTCATGGTTTTCTTGGCAACCATAAGCAAGACCATGAATATTTATTGTCTTGGATATGGATGCCAAGAAATTGAACAAAATAAAAAACTAACGTAATTTCTTTTTGGAAGGCTTAATGAAGTCAGAAGACGTTAATTTACCTGTTCCTCGTATTTTTTTTGTATTTTTTGACTTTGACTTTTATGGTCTTACATGGCACCATAAATGTCTATGGTCTTGGATATGGTTCCCAAGACACCATGAACTTGATTTTTTTTCAAGTGTCTTGCAGAGTTTTTTTCCACTCAGAGTGCAATGTATGGGTGTTTTAAAGGCTTTTTAAGCCATGTTGACATTTTTGTATGGTCAGCTATATGGTTGCCAAGTTACCATATATGGCAACTTACATGGCACCATAAATGTGTATGGTCTTGGATATGTTATCTAAGAAACCATTGAAAAAAAAAATTAATGCCGTATCCAAATGCAATATTGCCTTTAGAGCTCTGTATAGCAAGCCAAAAAACTTCGTTTTAGAGTAATTTTAAATTTTTGCATGGTCTTGGATATGGTATCTAAGAAGCCATACACTCCATATATGACTTTGATATGGTATCTAAGATTGGTGTATGGTGGTCAACCCGGGAAAATTTGCAGACTCTTTCATAAACAGGTTTTTATTCTTGAGGAAAGTTTTTTTTCTGTTCTAGAGTTTTTAGCTGAACAGGTAGATTATTTCTGTCATCAGATGTGTTTTTTTTTTCAATTAAGACTTCAAATCTTTGCCTAGTATTATGTAGTTAAACGAGAGTTTCCAGTTCTTGTGTGCTCGTTTATACTCAAGGTTCATTTTGTAATTTCCAAAATGAATTCAGTTTTTGCCATATGAAAAAATTTTTCTATAGACAGGATAAAATATTTGGTTTTATTGCGTTGGTTGCACTTTTTCGACCAAAGCATGCTCGAACACCCCATTTCATTTGTTTGACATAACTTAAAATTAATTTTTTGTCTACTGAGAGAAAAAAACAGTGCCGAAAAAGTAAATGGCTCAAGATGAAAGCGTGTAGAACTGCGTTCATTAGTGATATCGCGACGCAATTTCGAAGTTCATATATAATTTCTATTCCAAAGGTCAATTTAATAAAGGTGTGTTTTATTTTTTCTTGAAAATCTAAAACTTTGATATTTGAGTGGCTTCATTGCCACTTATTTTGAACTACTTATAAATGCCTTTTTCTGTTGATGCTGTAAACAACATTGTTCTGTCCACATACTGGACTACAATGCTTCGATGAACAATCTATGTATGTATGCAGATATGATCAACACGAGAAGCCTTTAGGAAACCTCGAAAACTATTGGCTTGCTGACCACCACCTTATCAAAATGGTTATTTTACATTGTTTAGCAGTTTTCAGTTCCCGGAAAAACATCATTTTACAGTTTCCAGATCAACGGCAAAATACACAAAAAGCACCAAAAATTTCAAAAGATCATTATTTGCAAAATGTAACTGGCATTTGGCAAAGTTTCATATAAAATCTCCAGTGTTTAGATCACTAAAAAAATGTCCAGCATGAACTTCCTGCAATATGAAATTGCGAGAAGTTGATTGTTTTTCTGTCAGTTTGTCGTGCAGAACGTAGACTTTATGGATTGAATAAAATGACAGCTATAATGTAAAATCCTTGAACTAACAAAGAGGCTCAATAATGTGCGATCGCTCATAAGGTTCCAAGCCCGCTCATCTACAATTTTGTGTCTATCAAATGAGGAACAGATAGAAAACCCCAAAAGTTCAAGTATTCTTCAAAAAAAATGGTGAATGAACGAAAAGATAGCCCCTAAAGCCAATAACGCAGTGGAGTAAAAAATGATGCATTAGATTCATGAGATAGGACAATACCACAATACCAAGAAAGCGAGTAAAGACGAACAGCAAAATTAAACAACAACAACAAACATTAAATAAATCAAGAGTTTATGTCCATTTTAAAAACCAAAACTTAATAACAAAGTCAAAATAGCGTCAGATAAACTTGAAAATAAACAAAAAACATGTATTTCGCCCAAAAAGAATTCGGAACAGTCCATAATAAGGCTTGGTAACAATTAGACAATAGAGAACAAAAAGAGTAAAGTAAAGCTTTTTTTTAAAAAACAAATAATTTCAAAGTAATGAAAAACATTAGAAATCAATTAAAATATCCGATGGTTTATCATAACCATTGTTTCTAAAGATGGGAATTAAGAAATGTCTGCATTTAATTTAAAAGTGGTTACAAACAGAACAACAATTAGACAACAAACAAAGAATCAGTTAAGTTTTGCCCGAAAACGGTTCCGAAGTCAAAAAGCCATACTTTAGCCCTCAAAAAAAGTTCAATTGCAACTTCTCCGAACAACAATAATGTATTTTGTGATATCACAATAATGAAATAAGGCAACAAGTAGATAAAAACGAAAAAAGTGCAAAATTAAGGACTATTTTTTTCGAAAAAAAGTTACTGCCGAAGACATGAAGGCCATTAATTACCAACTGAAATGATTAAATAGATTCGTTTATTCTTCCAAAAATCCTTGAGACTTGCGGTTATCGAGAGAAAATATTGCGTCTACAAAAAGAGCGTAAACATGACAGAAATCAAGACTTAATTTAATTTTTTCATGAAAAACCCGCATCGAAGCCAGTAAAGTCATAACGAATTCTATAAGAACATCAGATTTTTTTACGCCAATCCCTTTGACAACTTCCCTTGACAACAATTTTGTCAGTTTTGGCCTGTAATTAACGAGACTAGGTAACAAACAGAAAATAAAATGAACGAAATTGCGAACTTAAAGAGTGTTTTTTTTTGTTTTGGAAACCAATTGTTTTCAAAGTCATGACAGCCATCAGCTATCTACGAAGATCAGAATATCGGCCCTTCTTTATGTTCATGAAAGGCCGATGAAAGCAGGTCCTTGTACAGGAAATTTCATCCGACTAAAAAGACCACATAAAAACGACAGTTAAAAACAAAGCCAAAAAAATTGAATTAATTTTTTCGAGAAAGTATTGTCGAGGCCGCTAAAATCAGAGTCTATATTCTTAAAGATTTTAATATTATCGATTATGTTTTATTTTTAATGTGATATATGAGCTGTCAATAACGTGATAATTTGACAAAACTGGAGAACGTGAAAAATGTGCAAAAACCTGAAAAAAAAAGTGAAATCTAGTAATATCACAGCCAGAAAACCATAACGTAAGGTGTAAAACAGGTGTATCGATCTAGAATGATTTTTAATTCAGTAGAAAACAGAAGCATTTATTCATTGCTGACACTAAGCTACAAGTTGACCAAATTAACAGAAAAGTTGAAAGCTAAGGTTGACCATTAGCTTTCAGGCAACAAAGTAGATACGATAATTAGGAGCTAATTAGGAAGAAATTGGACTTACCACTGGTGAGTTATGTTTTGGAATGTTCTGTCATTTAATTATTAAATAAAAAAGATCGAATTTTTTATATAAAAAAGACCGACTGAATACAATCGGAATTATTTTTGGATTTTGACAGTCCAAGATTTGTCCAAAACTAGCTGTGCTAATGCCTTTTTTCCAATAAAAACGCCTAATTTTTCAAATCCTTTAGATATACATGTTTTTGTTTTTAAAAAAATCAAAATTAGAAGCTGAGTTTTTGATATTAAACGAGTAAAGTTAGCAAAAATCGGGAAAGTTTTAATTACGGAGCACTCGCAACAGAAATTGAAGTAGAAATAGCCTCCTTTTGAGTCTACAAAGATTGTTTTAGGGGTGTTTGGGTGTGTACTTCCTGCAAATTTAATCATAGTTGACTAAAGAATCTTATTTCGTGCGGTTTTTGATGAAAAAATTTGAATTTTGAAAAATTTAGCAAGAAAAAACTAATTAAAAATAGCCGACGTTATTTTCTTGTCTTTAAAAATAAAGTCAACACCATTTTCTTTTAAAAATTTAACAAATTTTAGCTAAATTAGAGAAATTTTAGTCAAAAATTCCGGAAAATGCGAATAAAATCAACGGAATTCACTCTACTTTCTCAAAAGTTTAAACCTCGATAACTCCCTGTAAAAAACGAAAATCATAAAGATCTTTTGAATTCCACATTCTACGCTGGAGAACTCTCTACGATGAATATATATATATATATATATATATATATATATATATATATATATATCGGCCAAAAATGTCTGAACAAAAAAACCCACTTGAGTATATAGTCCCCCCTCCCCCTCAAGAGGGGTCGCAACAATAATAGCTAGCCATGCTAATTAGTAGGACATCATCGCTTCAGACTTACACTATTTTTGTTTAAGGAACTTAACCCGACTTCAAATATTGTCCTTAAAATCATCAGAATTGATAGTTTTTGACATTTCAAACATACACGGTTCAAACATACACATGATCAGAGCAAAGAAGCGGAACTGAACTAACTATCATCACTATGTAGACTTTGGTAGAGATTTTAAACAAATGTATTATTGTTAAAATTGTTTGTAACCTAAGTACAGCCAATGAACTCAAAACATTGCATCATTTAACAGGTAGCAAAAAGAGTGGACTGGGCAAAAAGGGTGGAAAGAAATCGGGAAAACTTGCAAACAAGGCTTCTGCAAGAAGTGTCGGGGGCAAGAAAGGAGATAAAACAGGTTGGATTAATCGTTTTAATTCATTAACGAAGAGAGACAGTAAGAAACACTGGCAAAACAAAAAGTAAAATAAATGTTGCACCCTTAGCGGGTGGGGGGAGGGCTATATTGTCAGCTGATTTTTTATTCAACCAATTTCGGCTAAATAATTTGCGTTCCTTGAAGCATTCGGAACTTTTGAAGCATTCGGAGCTCTGGTTCACTTTGTTTAAATTTGCCGGATTAAATTTTCCATATTCATAAGATTCGGAACAATCAGGCGTTCCTATTAGACGAACCATAAAAGCTGGGCTATTTTTGGTCAGATCGTTCTTTTGTTATAGTCCAAAAATAATTTGCAATCCTTGAGGCATTCGGAGCTTTTGGTTACGAGTGACACTATTATTATCCATTTTGCCAACTTTTGCGAAACAAATCATTGAAGAGTCGCCACAACTCTTCGCTAAAACGAATAATTATTGTAATATTCTTCTTACGGGTAAATTGGTAAATGATACTTCCAAAAACTTTATCAAAACCACAAAAACTTGTAGAAGTTTCTTTAGTTTTTAAAATTTTGCTAAATCATTGAGCTCTATTTTCATTGTTGTTCCGACTCTTTTTAGTGGGGAAGGAACTATATACTCAAATTGGTTTTTTTGTTCAGTCAATTTTCACCGATAGAAATATTCACCGCAGAGGGTCATGAGAAGTATCGTTAGAAACTCCGTCCAAGGTAGAATATATAATAAAAAGATTTTTGAGGTTAAAAACTTTGTGAAAATTTGACTGATTTAATTAAATTTTGTGAGCATTTTCCGTATTTTTACAAATTCTTTTTGCAAATTTTGCTGAAAAATTTGTTAAAATTGTTAATAATAGTGACAGTAAAAGCGTTTTGTTGAACTGTCAGATCCAATTTTTTGGCTAATACGTTTGCTAAATTGTTTTCAAAATTCAGCCTCTTTCTCATAAAAAATTGCACGAAAAAGCTACTCTAGTCCATTTTGTTTAAATTTACCGGATTAGCACACCTAAAAACTGCTGAGACAATCTTCGATAACCACCAAACTAGTTTAAATTGCACTTCATTTGAGAGTCTTTTTTGCTAATCCAACTCTATCATTATCCAAAATGCATCATTTAATTTTGATTTATTGAATTTGTGTCAAATTTTCCAAATTCATATGATTTGGAAAAAACACTCGTTCCTATTAGACAAACCGGAAAAAATGCGCTATTTTTGGTCACATCGTTGTTTTTTACAGTACAAAAATCATTCGAATTGTAATCAGTCGCGGTCTTGATCAAAAATTTTTTTGGAAATTTTTTATTTTTTCTTATGATAGTTACATGAAAAATTATTCGTTTCAGAGCTTTCTGTTCAAAGGTTCAATTGACTTCCGTTGTTCCGTTGGAGTATCAATGAAATTATCAAGTTTTCAGGGAAAATATCTAATTTTACTAGCCGAAGGATTACGATCGTTTTGTTTTTTAAAAAAATTGTTTGCAAAGTAAAAATTGCACTATTGAGCTTCGCCATTTTTTGTTTTTTGGTCAAATTTCATCTGTAAGTCTGAACATACTTGTCGCATCGTCTTTCTATTTCATAAAATTTATTTTTTACAGCGGATTTACGTTATAAGAAATCGTTACTACGAGTTTTCACAAATTTTTTTAATTTTTGCAAATTTTAACACATTTCAGGTTCTTTTGTTTAGCTTGTCACATTGACAGTTCGTATATTACCTTATTGTTGTTTAAAATGAAGGCACAATTGAACATAACAAGTTTTTAAATGAGTGGTTTATGGTTTTAACGACTTCACAACGTCCTCTAGCAAAAAAAATTGGAATTTCTTTCTCTATAAATGGTCGATTGAGAAAATTGTGGTCAATTGTAGGTTTCAGCAGCTTCGTATGGATGACATAAAGAGCTAGAGTTTTTCATGACTTTGAAATTAAATCATGACTTTGAAATTAAATGGTTTCGAAACCATAGATTTATTTTGCAACTTCTCGCAAAATTGGTGATCAAAGAAGGTGAAATTGGTTATACCATATTTTTGTGTAATTGATTGTGGTTTTAACCGCTTCGACATCCTGTTCCCGCAAAGCTTAATCAAATTTTCGTTTCTCGACTGTATCTTTTGTTTGTTTGTGTAATTGTACAGCATAGTCCGGATAATTTCAGGTCACATTGTCTCCGTCTGGCGAGGTAAATTAACAAAAACCAAACACAGTTTTCCGTTAATATCCAATGATTTTCGAAATTTTAATACCTTTGTACGAAAAAAAAACATAAACATAGTTTTCAATTGTGCCGTTTTTATTTTTCGTCTACTTGTGACTGAATCTCTTTGATGGTTGATCTCGTTGTTTTTCCAGTGAAACAGAAGCTAATTTGTTTATTATAGTTTCTTTTGACGCTCAAATGACTTTGTTGTTGAGTTTTTTTATTTTTTCATATAAATATTGTATTTTTGATGAGAATAAGGTTGTTGTTGTTATGTTTTTGCGATCTGTCTTTTCTCGCAATTTTTTTATGCATCAATTTTTTTGAATGATATTTAATATTGAATAATTGTCTATCTCCTGAGCGGGGTCAGAACATAATATGCAAAAGCATTATGCCCAGCCTCCTTCTTTGTTTTTTCATTTCAACCCGATTTCATTCCTGCTTCGCTTGAACAAAAAAGTATTAGTCCACCATCAAATAAACTTACATGTGGCTCATGTTTAGGGATCAGCATGACAACTGTTTTGCTCCCCTATACTCGACAAAGTTTTAAATAATTTATTTCCGCAAATCAATTTGTGTCAAATTTGCCTCATCATTAAAAAAAATAATCGAAGATCAAAAATCTTTCTATGTTCAATATAAAATACAGCTCTTTATAACGTACATTATGTCATCGATATTTTTCAGTAATTTGTTTGTTGAAACTTGAACATGAGTAATTTTTTTAAGTTGAATCTATTTGCACTCGTTTGATTCAAGGAGCAGGAAATGCTTTTTATGACGTTTACACTGTTTGCTGTGATAAAACTTTAGTGAAATTTTGGTTTGTGCCCAAAAAATTTTTGTTTCTCATTTATCTATAAGGCTCAATAATGACGGGATTCATCGATTGATAATGAGGCACGCTTGAGTGCGCTTGAGAGGGGTCAAAAATGTATGCACGAACGTGCATTACTTTGGCTTCTTTCACTTTTTCAACAAAAAAAACGTTCGTTTTTCTTTTAAAAATTATGGTCCGGGAAAAATTTAACAGTCTAATATTTTTACTGATGCACATCTTTAATGTTTTTTTTCTATAATAAATGAAAACTTTTTGCCAAAAAATACAGAATCAAATCACAGGTATCAGGTGGTAAAAACTAAGAATATCATTTTCCTCGTTTTGTCGTATCTCAATACTTATTGGTAGATGTGTCTTTTAATGTAGCTAATCCTAAATTAGCAAACAATTCCATTGTTTACTTGTAAATCATTGCAGAACTTGAGGAATGAAAACTTATAGACCTCTCTTGAACGCTGAGATCTTGACAAAAAAATAAAGACTCGAAATGTTTATCGAAATGTTTTTTTTTCTTTTTTTTAAAAAAAGAAATTAAGAAATTAAGGAAGGAGAAAAAAATAATCGTGTCAGTTTTTTGAACGACCCTTTTTGAAAATCTTGTACGGCGTCGGAAAACAGGCTTCTAGCCTAAGTGACGTACGTGATGTATGGATTACAACATGCTCAAACGAAATTATTATTATCAGGATCACCCCCAAGAAAGTGTGTGCAGGATGATGAAGAAAGAATGAATGCCATAGTGGCTGCTTCAACAGACGCTCAGCCATTCTCAACTGTACAAATGGTGTACAGGTATGCAATCACAATTCAATTTTTGTAAACATTTTATAAGCAAAAATTTATAACATTTTGAAAATTATAAACAAAATTTATAACATTTTGCAAATTATAACAAAAATTTATAACATTTTGAAAATTTTGAACAAAATTGATAAAATTTAGCAAATTATTTAAAAAATTGATAGAATTATACAAATTATAGACAAAAAGATAAATCCGGAAAAGATAAATCGAAATTAAAATTGATAGCGTTTGGAGCTGATGAAAGTCACATCATAAAACAGATTTCAATCGGGTATTCAGAAAAACTTAAAGGTCAAAAAAACAAATTATTGGAGTCCAAAAAGCAAAGATCAGAGTAAACAAAAGCAGAGCCCTATTGGTCTCCAAATTAAAATTATTATCCTTATCCTATAACTTGATCACTATTCGATAAAAAGACGCAGCTCGAAAAGAAACGGTTCAAAATTTGCGGCAAATCACTGTTGCTGACCTGCATTTTTTTAAAACGAGCGTTTTAGAACTTCACGTTTCAGAAGGAATTCAAAAGCAACTTTGAAGTGATTTCTATGAATTTATATGAATCACTGAATTAGTTCTGAATCACACAAACTCAGTTCAAAAAGTGATCTGAATTAGACTCTAACTCAGAACTGAATTCGAGTTAGAGTTAGGTACGGGCAGCTTTTCGAATTTGTGTACCAAAGTTACTTTTTCAAACTTTTAAACCGGAAACTTTTTGTCGTAGCAACTAATAGGTTAAGTCAGTATTGTAGCCATTACGGTCTACACCAAAATTCAAAATTGCTTACAAACTGTTCCCGAAGTTAGTACGGGGAAAATAATTTTAAAAATCACGCTTCGAATTTGTGTACTAAAGTTACTTTTACAACTTTTACCAAACGAAGTTATTTTATCATAACACGACGAAAGTCTGTGACGAAACTTACATAAAACGCGAGGAAAAGAAACAGTTGCTTGGTGCTTACAGAGTGCACGAGGATGAATCACAGTCAAGGAGCAACTATACACTTCATAGTCTGGGACAACATGAAACATGGGCACCCATTGACGACGAAAGATTTCAAGTAAATACGACAGAAAATATGGAATTTGAAGATTTCGTAGATACTAAATTAGAATTATTGATTGCTTCTGTTTATATTGTAGCACAGGTTTTAAGATTGATCCCCGTTTTGACGAAAAAAATGTAAATGCTTAAGTTTTATGGTAACTTAAGCTCAAACTTTTAAATAGTAAACTTCAACTCTTCTTTTAGTCGTAGCAATTAATAGTTTAATTCAGTATCATAAATGCTTAAGTTAAATGCTTAAGTTATCTTAAAACGATGTAAGTCTCTGACGAAAGTTACAAAAAACGACAAAAGCTACATTAGGCTAAAATATTAGATTTCGGAATTCATCTATTTCTATTATGATTCTTCGGTTATATCCGTAAAATATATAACCGTAAAATTAACAATAAAATTAAGATTTCACGACTCGACAGCTGTTATTAAGTTGATAATCTTAGGCAAAGTATTTTTTTATAAGAAAACGAAGTTAACTAATCGCTATGTAATTCACAAAAATTAATCGTTCCTCTCAATACAGCTTGTCCAGCAACCAGAATTGGGCTACTTCAAAAAGCTACCTGACCCTCCTCCACCTACGCCAAGGAAACCCCAACTGTTGGCTGAGCTCTGTCGGAGGTGTGGAGATGAACTGGATGACACGATCAGATCCAAAACTCCCAAGGGAAAGAAAAAGTTATCGACCAGTCCGAAGAAAGGGAGGGGAGGCCGAAGTCCGCCTGGAAAAGGGAGAGCCAGAGGTTTAATAAAAAAGCTTATGTTCTAATCTTCTCCAAAATTTTATATCCCCATAATCAGTTCACATCTCAGCGTAAATAATTTAAGCGGTAGAATTATTAATTCCCTATCAATCATAGGTGCAAAACTTTTGCTTAGGGAAAATTTACTACAAGTAGAAAAATTGGGAATCAGGTGAATCGGTCGAAAATATAGTTCACAAGTTTTTTTTTATATCGCCGCTAATTGGGTTTAAAAATGCTAGCAAAAACGAGAGTTTAGGACTTAATTTATTTTAACAGTTATGTTAAACATATATTATTACAGGCCGTGGCCGCGGAAAGAAACCAACATCACGCCTACGACCTCCGGGAGATCCTCTTAGTTCTGGTCAAAGCCGAAGTCCATCAAAATCCCCCGCGGGTCGAGGTTGCAAGAAAAAATGCAACGCTCAAATGTTTGTCGGCACATCAACCGAACGTATTCGGTGTTGTGACCTAACAACTGATTGTTGCGCAACGCCTTTCGCCACCAATCAAAACACGACAGATCCTCGCGGCTCGTTTGGGCCGACTAGCTACTCGTTTAATGGAAATCGACCCAGCAATGATCCAGTTATTGAGCAAATTGTACGAAGGAAAAGTTCTTCCGTCCAACCGGGGTCTGGATCGGATAATGCTAGAACTATTGAGGAACCGGTTAGGGAACAGCAGAGCAAGCGGGCGCCTCCTCTGCCCGACCCTGTGCCCAACTCTGTGCCCAACTCTGTGCCCAACTCTGTGCCAAACCGTTTGCCCGACTCTGTTCCTGACTCGGTGCCCGATCGTCCTGTGCCCGCTACCTGTTCATTTTCCGTACAAATGAATTCATTTGTGAAATTAGGAATGGCTTAAATGTCTTTTGGATTCGAAACACCAGTTTGGACCAGAACCTTGCCACCTGTTTTGTTCGTCTCATTAAACATGTAACATTGACAAATATTGAATTCACCCTTGCAAAAATAGATTTAGAAAAACTAGGAAACATTTTCTCCAATCCAATGTAAAATCTGTGCTACCCTTTAAGATATTTTTTCAACTTTTGTATATTACTCTGATTAAAGCTTGATGCTTGGTGTTAATTGCATAGTTAATCAGTTTTGATATAGCTTTTTTTATTTTACAAATAATCAATAGAGCTAGTGTCAAGATAGTTTCAAAAATTTTGGGTAATTCCAGTTAAGCATATTGGAGAGAATTCAATTGCTAAGTGTTTGAAAAGTTTTTCTTGTAAGTATTTCAACTTCAAGATTACGGTTCACCAAACTTTAAAAAACACTTCTCACAAAATACAACAAAAAACTTGGCATTTTTGATCTTCGTCACTCTTAATTCACGTAATTTTGTGAGCCTGGCATTGATGGGCTAATAATTCAAGTGTGACGTACGATTAGGTACGGGTTCATGTAATGCTTGCAAGGGAATTTTTATTAAAAATTACTTCTCTTGCCAAAATCGCAGATAAGATTGCTTTTCGAAGGAGTCAAGGGAAGGATGACATTAAAAAAACGCTGTATGAAATCAAGTAAATAGTCTGTATTGTCTTCATAAAGCTCTGTGTTGTAAGGAGCATCATTCAATATGTAAAGAAGGCCAACTCGTATTTCCTGAAAATTGCTATGCATCATGTGTTTGCAATCGTTTATTCAGACTTTAGACTATTAGTAAAAAAATTTCTGTACAAAAGATACTGTGCTGTTCCAGGCTTGTTGCTGCTTCTTCACTGCCAAATTTTTCGACAAAAATAAGAATGTCGAATTAATTTTTGCTATAAAGGAACAGAGTTTTTTATATAGAGTTTTCCGGCATATAGAGTTAACAAATTTAAATGCGTTGATTACCCCTAAGATCAGTACGCGCTAAACACATTATCGAGGGTTTCGAAATAGGCACTTCAAAATAATAAACCGTCCTCATTTTAGGACTGCATCATCTCGAATAGAATAAAGAGAGCAAATACGCGCCCTTTCAAGTACGCGGTTTGGTGTTAATTAATGTATCTTGATCTGCGTGATGTTTGCAACTAAGAGTTGCAGTGCGGAAACATTCCCCAAGTTCAATTGAGAAGAATCACATTTTTCAAGCGAGAAAACAATAGATTCCCATAAAAGCCCCCACAAAATCACAAATTGCAACGATTTTTATGAGGGGATTTTTATGACTTTGGGCGCTTGCTTGATCAATAATTGATGCGTTCAGTTTTTAAATGTTTATAAATATTTTTTAAGATTCAATAATTTTTCTTTGGAATAAATTCTAATGCGCCACCCTTTCCTAGTCCTTTCCCCCTCTCTCAGGCAAACATAAGGTATCTCCTTAGCCCCAGCTCGACAATCGCTAGAGAGCAAGTCGCCAAACGTTTGTCGGTTATCTTCTTATTTTTTGTACCACACTTAGCTTCAATTTTTATGGAAGACATCCTTCTATTTAAAAGCTAATTGAGTGCTACTGGTGCTACATTTTTGCATTGTTTTACTTCTACAATATAATTTCAAAAAATTGATGCTGGATAATATTTCAATAAAGTACGGAAAATGTGCACCAATTAGGCTGTGGGCAGTCGGGCAAATCGCCCCCGAAACCCTACAACAATGCATGCCCACAAATGTGCAACCAAACACATCATATGATGACACCTCGGGCCGCGAGTAGACCCAAGGAGTCCCGCGTGAACAAATCACAAACTACGTTGTACACTTCACCTCACAACTTATCAATGTCAACGAGAGATGATGAGAAAATTGAAGAGTATATAACTGCAGCTATTTGTGAGGAAGAGTCAGTGCCTACTAAGACTCCCAGTTCCATATCTCAGGGACCTAATTTATTCGAAAACAGGCACCCCTTCCTTTTCTCCTGTGAAAAAAAAATCAAATTTGATAGGAGGTCCCAGACGGAAACAATCTCTGATCAGACTGTTTCAGAATGGAAAACCACTGATCAGTCCGTTCTAGATCAAATTGACCACTGGTCAGACTAAACAGCACTTGAAACCGTTTCTGATCAGAGCAACTTGTGCTCTAGTTCGTCACTGTTCAGACTATCCTGCGGTGAGCTTGAAGGTCCACGGACTATGTAATTTTGAGCGGATAAGTAACAGGTGTGCACTTGAGTTAGTCTGATCAGAGATCAATTCTTTCTGGGACCCCAGCCTGGGAATCCAGTCAACGACCGTTTTCTTGCAAGAAACAACGTATAATCTTGCAATAACTCTCGCATGATCTTGTAACATAGTTGTAAGAATTGGCAATTTTTACAAACATAAAAGTATTTTCACATTGACACCTTTTTAAAAAGTACTTCATTTCTGGATAAAAACGACTATTTTACACATCAAATTTTACAATATAAGTTAGTTTTTTTTAAAAAAAATAGTTGCTGAATCTGAACATTGGAGAGTTGTGAACTGCAGTGTCAAGGAATTCTCATTTATTTCCACATTTATCACGTTCGCTATTGTATACTGACTTAACAAGGAATACATTTTATAACAGGGTCAAAAAATTTCGAAATTTTTTGAAATGTGCTAAATTTTCAAAAATTTCAGCGCTAAAACTTAATGCGCCGAAACTTGTAAGAAAAAAATTGCTGAAAATTGCGTAAGAATGGTGCTGAACAAGCCTTGAATTTATGTAAAAAATTTGCTAAGATTCACTGAAATTTTAAGTTTTCAGCGCCTTCTCAAAATTTCAGCGAATTTCAACTCCTTCAGCGCATTTTTTACAAAAATTCGCTGAAACGGCATTGAGATTTCGACCCCGCTAAAATCATAATTCACTTCATAATTGACATAAGACTGGTTGGCGAAAAGGACGCAAATAAAACACAAAACAGATACATAACCAACTACGTTGTCGACTACGAAGCACCTCCATCGCCAGAACCAGAACGTGAGGAACCCCCGATGCCGATTCCTAACCGAGTTGCTGCAACTGCTGACATGGTCACTTACGGATCGTACCACTCCCGTCCCGAGAACTGTGTGAAATCTTGGACTTCCGAGGACCTGAAAGATTATAATGTGCCTAGATACCAATGGCCTACTTTCAGCTCAGCTGTCAGAAAAGAAGCGACTATTGAAGGGATGTGTTTCTAAATTGTAGTGTCAAAGAAATTTGATTTACGATCTTTTCCGTTTGTGCCCCCCCCCCCCCCGAGCTTAGTGGGCGCATATTATTTGCAACCCTCAGACGCACGTGCAATAGTTCTACATAATGATTTAATGATTTACTATGTAATGACACGTGCTCTGTAACTGGGGGGGGGCGCACAACGTACTGGGGGCACAAACGGAAAAGATCCCTGATTTGTTCAACATATGGCACGCTTCGGATCTTTTCCGTTTGTGCCCCCCAAATACGTTATGCGCCCCCAGTGACAGAGCACGAGTACTTACATAGCTAATCATTGTGTAAAAATTTGGTACGTGCGTTTGGGGTGTGCAAATAATATGCACCCACTAACCTGGGGGGGCGCAAAAGGAAAAGATCCCACGTTTCTCATTGCATACGTACTTAACAAATCAACCATTAATATGAAAGGCAAGAAATTATAAGAAAATTTTATAAGATGTGGTCTGAACATACAAAGAATTTATGTAAAAAATAGGAAATGCGTTGAAGATGTGCTGAATTTTTGATTGCTCTCAAACGAAGTTTTTAGCAATTATATTAGTCCTGTCGGTCTTTTTTTATGCGATTTTTGCTCTACAGATTTTTCGTCTGACGCTTTTGACTTTTCGTCCTCACAAACGAGATAAACAGGTAGCGCCCAGCGGGCATTAAGTGCTCTTAGCGCCTTTCAGCTCTGCTTCAGCCCAAAACCGTTTTGGAGACTTATAGTTATGGTGTGAAGAGCGGTTCTTAGAGGTTGAAGACCCCCCCCCCAACTGTTGATCCCCCCTATTGCCCCCACCTCCCCACCGCGCGGTTGCCCCCCCCCCCCAACCGACGGTTGCCAACTCCATCAGCACCCCAGTGCATCCCCCGCGTGGCTACTGACGAACAACCGCTCGATAAAAACACGCAAATTTGTACTAATTTTCACAATTTTTTTCAAGCTTTTTGAAAATTTTTGTAATTTTTTGAGTTTTATCAGCCTCAGCCCTAAGTGTCACAAAACCCACTCCATGGTTTGATAATAGGTTACTGCATAGCTTCTAATGGTAATAGAATGGTTTCGACATTTCAACATTACAAATTTTTGCATTTTTTTGACAAAACTTTCAAATTTTTTCAAGGTTTTTGAAAATTTTTGTCGTTTTTTAGGTTTATCGAGCTTCATGTGCCAATCAGTCTCTTCTAAGTATTGATAATAGAGTTCACTGCATAGTTTTTGGTGGTAATGGAATGGTTTTCAACATTTTAACATCACAAATTTTAGCAATTGTTTGATAAAACTTGAATTTTTCTTCAGATTTTTCAAAATTTGTTCTCATTGTCTAAGTTTTTTCAGCCCCAGGATTTAAGAAACCTCCTCTAGGCCTTGATGATAGATTAGCAAAAAATATTGCAGGCCAAAGAATAGTTTAAACTTTTTAATATCATAAATTATATCAATTTTTTCATAAAACTTGCAATTTTTTTAAGTTCTATTTTACAATTTCTGTCATTTTATGGTTTTATCGAGACTCAAGAGCCAAGGAACATCCTCTAGAGTTTGATAATAAGTTATTGTATAGTTTCTAGGTGCAATGGAGTGTTTTTAAAGGTTATAACATTTAACAAGAAGTAGCCTTTTTTGAAATTTTCGGCAATATTTATTGAAATTGTTCGTCATTTTTTTGGTTTTTCCAGCCTCAAGAGCCAAGAAACCTCCTTCGAGGTTTGATAGTAAGCCGCTGCTTAGTTTTTTAAAGATAATTGGATAGTTTTCTTTTTTTTAATGACTCGAGTTTTCGCAATGTTTTGATAAAATGTAATCTGAAAAGTTTTTGAAAAATTGTTATCATGTATGGATCCTCATGAGCCAGTGAAACTGTTTAGGACTTGAAATAGGGACAGTGGATAGTCTCTTGAGACAATGGAATTGTTTTCTTAAGACATTATTTTTACGAATATTAGCATGATTTTGTTAAAATTTGCAATTGTTTTTTAATTTTTTGAATATTTTTGTCCTTTTCTGAGTAAAACGATCATTAATGGCCAACGAAGCTTTGTAAGTCTTGCAGATGAGTTACATGACAAAAATCCAGAAACAAAAATTGATTTTAAACATTTTCTTTACTGTGAAATGTGGAAACTTTTCATTTGAATTTTGCACTTTTAATTTCTATATAATTTAGTTACTAACAAGGCTAGAAAACTTGAATTTGTAGAGTCGAATCTCATCATGGAAAGAATTCCTAGCTCTCTTTCTCTCTCTGTATGTGTGTGTGTGTGTGTTTGTGTGTGTGTTGGCTGGTGTTTCGTTCCTTCTCTTTTGCGCTCACGTTTAATCTCGCACTCTCTCTCTCTCTCTCTCTCTCCTTAACTCTTTTGTTGATGCCGCACTTCAGCGGCTGTTATATGGCGTGATGTCATCGTCTATTACCCTAATTTCAGGCCCCTTCAATCAAGCTAAAGCCAACCTCACTGAACAGTGGCTAGATACTGACGAAGCCAACCGCTCGCCGGTCGTTTGAGAGCAATTCGCCCGACGTTAGTCGGTTATGTTTAAAAAGTTTTAATGCGTTCTCAAAATTTTGGCGCATTTCAGCTCATTCAGAGCGCTTTTCGGATCCATTATGTTTCGCCCCACTCCAGTGTAGTGAGCATAAATTTTGTATGACCGCACACAAAAATAAACCTTCACACGAGCCTTAACAATAAAGCCTTAACATGCTAGATTCATTTATCTGGTAATTAGCCCTCTTTTGTGGTATCTTTTGAGGTAACTTTTTGTCGTCCATTTTTAGAAAAACTTCATACTGATATATCGCTTTTTAAGCACTTTTTGGATCATTGTAAAAAAATAAATAAAAATTTTGAGTCCTGACTCTCAAATTGAGTTCTTAGAGGTTGAAGACCCCCCCCAACTGTTGATCCCCCCTATTGCCCCCACCTCCCCACCGCGCGGTTGCCCCCCCCAACCGACGGTTGCCAGCTCCATCAGCACCCCAGTGCATCCCCCGCGTGGCTACTGACGAACAACCGCTCGATAAAAACACGCAAATTTGTACTAATTTTCACAATTTTTTTCAAGCTTTTTGAAAATTTTTGTAATTTTTTGAGTTTTATCAGCCTCAGCCCTAAGTGTCACAAAACCCACTCCATGGTTTGATAATAGGTTACTGCATAGCTTCTAATGGTAATAGAATGGTTTCGACATTTCAACATTACAAATTTTTGCATTTTTTTGACAAAACTTTCAAATTTTTTCAAGGTTTTTGAAAATTTTTGTCGTTTTTTAGGTTTATCGAGCTTCATGTGCCAATCAGTCTCTTCTAAGTATTGATAATAGAGTTCACTGCATAGTTTTTGGTGGTAATGGAATGGTTTTCAACATTTTAACATCACAAATTTTAGCAATTGTTTGATAAAACTTGAATTTTTCTTCAGATTTTTCAAAATTTGTTCTCATTGTCTAAGTTTTTTCAGCCCCAGGATTTAAGAAACCTCCTCTAGGCCTTGATGATAGATTAGCAAAAAATATTGCAGGCCAAAGAATAGTTTAAAGTTTTTAATATCATAAATTATATCAATTTTTTCATAAAACTTGCAATTTTTTTAAGTTCTATTTTACAATTTCTGTCATTTTATGGTTTTATCGAGACTCAAGAGCCAAGGAACATCCTCTAGAGTTTGATAATAAGTTATTGTATAGTTTCTAGGTGCAATGGAGTGTTTTTAAAGGTTATAACATTTAACAAGAAGTAGCCTTTTTTGAAATTTTCGGCAATATTTATTGAAATTGTTCGTCATTTTTTTGGTTTTTCCAGCCTCAAGAGCCAAGAAACCTCCTTCGAGGTTTGATAGTAAGCCGCTGCTTAGTTTTTTAAAGATAATTGGATAGTTTTCTTTTTTTTAATGACTCGAGTTTTCGCAATGTTTTGATAAAATGTAATCTGAAAAGTTTTTGAAAAATTGTTATCATGTATGGATCTTTATGAGCCAGTGAAACTGTTTAGGACTTGAAATAGGGACAGTGGATAGTCTCTTGAGACAATGGAATTGTTTTCTTAAGACATTATTTTTACGAATATTAGCATGATTTTGTTAAAATTTGCAATTGTTTTTTAAATTTTTGAATATTTTTGTCCTTTTCTGAGTAAAACGATCATTAATGGCCAACGAAGCTTTGTAAGTCTTGCAGATGAGTTACATGACAAAAATCCAGAAACAAAAATTGATTTTAAACATTTTCTTTACTGTGAAATGTGGAAACTTTTCATTTGAATTTTGCACTTTTAATTTCTATATAATTTAGTTACTAAAAAGGCTAGAAAACTTGAATTTGTAGAGTCGAATCTCATCATGGAAAGAATTCCTAGCTCTCTTTCTCTCTCTGTATGTGTGTGTGTTTGTGTGTGTGTTGGCTGGTGTTTCGTTCCTTCTCTTTTGCGCTCACGTTTAATCTCGCACTCTCTCTCTCTCTCTCTCTCCTTAACTCTTTTGTTGATGCCGCACTTCAGCGGCTGTTATATGGCGTGATGTCATCGTCTATTACCCTAATTTCAGGCCCCTTCAATCAAGCTAAAGCCAACCTCACTGAACAGTGGCTAGATACTGACGAAGCCAACCGCTCGCCGGTCGTTTGAGAGCAATTCGCCCGACGTTAGTCGGTTATGTTTAAAAAGTTTTAATGCGTACTCAAAATTTTGGCGCATTTCAGCTCATTCAGAGCGCTTTTCGGATCCATTATGTTTCGCCCCACTCCAGTGTAGTGAGCATAAATTTTGTATGACCGCACACAAAAATAAACCTTCACACGAGCCTTAACAATAAAGCCTTAACATGCTAGATTCATTTATCTGGTAATTAGCCCTCTTTTGTGGTATCTTTTGAGGTAACTTTTTGTCGTCCATTTTTAGAAAAACTTCATACTGATATATCGCTTTGTAAGCACTTTTTGGATCATTGTAAAAAAATAAATAAAAATTTCGAGTCCTGACTCTCAAATTGAGTTTATAAAGGGCCTCTTAAAAAAGAGAAAATTAGTTTAAAAATTTAATGCGATCTACGTCAAGGTAGCTAATAATCTCTATAACAATATAAGTTGCTTAAACTCAAGAAGAATAAGAATAGAGATGAGAAAATTGTTAAATTTCATTTTAACCTCTTAAGCTATATGATTCCGAGTACTGCTAATATACATTTGACTAAATCCATTGAAGCCTATTACTGATCTGTCACGGAGGTTGCTTCCACGTGCCACATAGGTTATTTGGATTATTGCTAACCTAATTGAGAGCCATTCCTACTGAATGTCAAAGTACGTTTTTTAAAGGGTCACTCTGTGTCAGATCTTCTTCTGACTGTTCCAGTTTTCAAAAAATTCTCGTGCATTTTTAATTGCCAGGAATTTTGCCAAGTAATAAAGATCCCATGGGGGAGTGTGAAGCAGCAGTTCCAAAAATTGTCAAGTTCTTGGCAATTTTTGGATGAAAAAGTATGTTTCCATTTTAAAACTTTAAAACAAGACAAGGAGGCTCGTTAGAATCGGTACTTCGACGTCAAAATGTTGTTCGATTATGTGTTTTAATTGCCGCCGACAGCCTCTCAACGGCTATCATTTAGGCGCTCTTTTCTTTGCAATTCAAAAAATTTGAATTGTATTGAGCGTTGTCTTTTTTTAAGATCTGTTCACACATTTTAATGAATTTTGAAATCAAATTGGAGTGAAGATTTTGGTTACGACGAAACAGGAAGTGGAGCGAAAAAGCAAGTGGTTGTGCGGCACTCTCTCTCTCTCTCTCTCTCCTTAACTCTTTTGTTGATGCCGCACTTCAGCGGCTGTTATATGGCGTGATGTCATCGTCTATTACCCTAATTTCAGGCCCCTTCAATCAAGCTAAAGCCAACCTCACTGAACAGTGGCTAGATACTGACGAAGCCAACCGCTCGCCGGTCGTTTGAGAGCAATTCGCCCGACGTTAGTCGGTTATGTTTAAAAAGTTTTAATGCGTACTCAAAATTTTGGCGCATTTCAGCTCATTCAGAGCGCTTTTCGGATCCATTATGTTTCGCCCCACTCCAGTGTAGTGAGCATAAATTTTGTATGACCGCACACAAAAATAAACCTTCACACGAGCCTTAACAATAAAGCCTTAACATGCTAGATTCATTTATCTGGTAATTAGCCCTCTTTTGTGGTATCTTTTGAGGTAACTTTTTGTCGTCCATTTTTAGAAAAACTTCATACTGATATATCGCTTTGTAAGCACTTTTTGGATCATTGTAAAAAAATAAATAAAAATTTCGAGTCCTGACTCTCAAATTGAGTTTATAAAGGGCCTCTTAAAAAAGAGAAAATTAGTTTAAAAATTTAATGCGATCTACGTCAAGGTAGCTAATAATCTCTATAACAATATAAGTTGCTTAAACTCAAGAAGAATAAGAATAGAGATGAGAAAATTGTTAAATTTCATTTTAACCTCTTAAGCTATATGATTCCGAGTACTGCTAATATACATTTGACTAAATCCATTGAAGCCTATTACTGATCTGTCACGGAGGTTGCTTCCACGTGCCACATAGGTTATTTGGATTATTGCTAACCTAATTGAGAGCCATTCCTACTGAATGTCAAAGTACGTTTTTTAAAGGGTCACTCTGTGTCAGATCTTCTTCTGACTGTTCCAGTTTTCAAAAAATTCTCGTGCATTTTTAATTGCCAGGAATTTTGCCAAGTAATAAAGATCCCATGGGGGAGTGTGAAGCAGCAGTTCCAAAAATTGTCAAGTTCTTGGCAATTTTTGGATGAAAAAGTATGTTTCCATTTTAAAACTTTAAAACAAGACAAGGAGGCTCGTTAGAATCGGTACTTCGACGTCAAAATGTTGTTCGATTATGTGTTTTAATTGCCGCCGACAGCCTCTCAACGGCTATCATTTAGGCGCTCTTTTCTTTGCAATTCAAAAAATTTGAATTGTATTGAGCGTTGTCTTTTTTTAAGATCTGTTCACACATTTTAATGAATTTTGAAATCAAATTGGAGTGAAGATTTTGGTTACGACGAAACAGGAAGTGGAGCGAAAAAGCAAGTGGTTGTGCGGCGTGAAATTTTTTTACTCTAATTTTGAAGTAGAGTTAGAAAACGGTGTTTGAACAAAAATTCGCTTTCTCGCCTGTGGTTTTTTTGAAAACATGCGGCAATTTCACTTTGATTTTTAAGATTGAATTTAAGATCGGTTTTCTTCAATGTTTTGGATCGAATTTTTCTAAATGCTTTTCCTAATCCATTAATAGTTCTTTTAGGCCTAGTTTTGTGTTTGAACCAAATTTCCATCTCCCGCTAGTGGTTTTTTGTTCACATGAAGCATTTTGACAATGATTTTTTTAATCTTTTTCAATCTGCTTTTTTAGAAATGGTTTTCCCAATTCATTCAGAGTCCGTTCTAGGTCTAGTCTTATGTTTAGTCAATGAAACTTCTTTGAATTTTTCGTCAGGACTTGTCCTGCTATGTTTTTGTATTTCGCTTTACCTTTTGATCACGTTTTTTGTTTCACGCATTCAATTACACAATGTGGTGAATAATGTCAAAGTGAAAAGAGAAAAATCAAACGAGACGCGATTAACCGATAAAGCCCGGTCATTAAGTCATTGAGAATTAGGTTATCAAAGTTCATTAGAGTGTTTGCTAGCTGACATTGGTTTTAAACTTATTAGCTTTCAGTTTAGAACAAATAAGTATGGTTTTAGAAACCAGCTGAAACTGCACGCCGAACTAGAACACTTTTTTGAAAAAAAAGAAAAAAATTGGTCACTTTATCTCTTTTTTTCTTTATTTGTTTCAATCCCGATGTGCATCAAGCGCGTCAATGGCGGTTGTTTTCCGGCAATCTGCTGGCTATGTTTGAAGGTTTTTTGAAAATTTTAATAGATACATAATTGTTTTCAATACATCAGAGAGAGGAAGTTTAAGCAACCTCTGAGTCTAAATGTCTAATACATCCCAGGAGTCGAACAATCCTCGTACGAATGTGCTCATCACTCGCACACCCCCAGGGAGTCCGCCCACACTCCATACAAAACTCCCAGAAGTCCTTCACCCAGGATGCTACGACCATCGCCCGAGTCTTATCACTCAAAGGAAAGCCAAACGACTCCACGATTGGGACCACGGCCGCGAAGAGCAAGGTGAACAAATACCGGAACTGTTTCATAGATCAAGATCATCACCCCCCACCCCGTCGTCAGTTTGAAGACTACAATCTACAATAGAACTATATATATATATATATATATATATATATATATAGATATATAATATATATATATATATATATATATATAAATATTTATATATATATATATATATACATATATATGTATGTATTATATATATATATATATATATATCTTGCGGTATTATTAAAACAAATAAATTCTATGGTCTGGTCCATTGCAACTAAGCGGAGCGCCCTGTTCGGTTAGAAATATTCATTAATTTGACTGTTTGACAGAGGCTTATTAGTATGGAAACTATTTTGTAGCAGTAGAAATACTGGATGTACACCTCCATCCAATCAGAGACTGAGAAGACAGTATTCTCTTTTATATAGAGACAACTTCACTAACTATAACCAGTCTATTAGTTAGATACACCAAGTGTAAAGTCTTGACTCCGGTGCTGTACTTTATTACCACAGTAATAATAGAAGTTTATCGTTAGTGTTTTACTGAGTCGGATAGTCTGAGAGATCTAGGTAATCCTACTTCGCGCGCAGAAATAAGTAGCCCTAGCTCTTTATACTTTAAGGCTGTAAAAGGAGCCAATCTCGGGTCTGCTTTAACTGGTGCGACCAGTGAGTTAACAAACTTTAACCGTGAAAAGAACTCACACAAAACACCACTTTCTCTCTTGAGAAAGAAACTTGGAAATAGATTACATAGCTTTTTACTCTTTATCAACTTCAAGCTTAAGAAAAAGGGGAACACAACCCCAATAAAATCAAAACTACTCATATTTAAACAAAGAAATAAACAAAATGGATCATCACGTTGATCAACCCTCCTCTCACGTACCGACACACTTGGACAAATTACAACTAGCTGTTCTTACACAACAGAACAAACGTCTAATACGCAAAATTTTACCTTTTGAAGTTAAACACTATAGACACCAAGACGAGTTAAACATTCTCCTAAACACAGCAAAACAGCTCAAATGCCACTATTTGGCAGTAGAGCAACAGCCTCTCCTCTCTTTATCAGAAAAGAAAACACAGGTTTCAGGAACCTCCTTTCTTTTAAATTTAGTTGAAATTTACGGAGCTTTACTCACAAAGGGCTCAGTTCTTTTCATTTGTGATCCTCTAACAAACACCTATACTTCTCTCATATATGACACTTTATTTAAATCACTATCTGATACACTATTTGAATTCCTTAACGGAAAATGTTCAGAAAAACAACCATCGGATAGAGAAGTGGTATTTCGAAAATCCTCTTTCGAATTTCTTAAACGCCTTGCATCCACCCTTAATTCTAATGCATCACAATCACGGAAAAATAGCGTACACAAAACCGCTCGACAGGAGATAGAAGGCTTCACCCACTATCCTAAAATATACATAACTTCTGTAAAAGATGCAGACCTAGACGATGAAGAGATTCTCGATTCTCTTACACTCTTATCTTGGTATATTCACCGATTTTGAAAACGTTTGGTAAGACACATTTTTCCAGCCACAAAGCTAATAGCAGACACATTCACACAAATACTACCTAAACTACCTGAGACACTCCATTATATTTATGATTCACACTGGTTTCTACAGAATTTTGTAAATTTTCCGGAAATACCATCTGAAACTATTCAAAAATTCACCATTAATCGCCAAAACATAGAAACTAAAAACTATAATGCAGACACTCAACCATTTACTTGCACAAATACTCCTGAAAATACAAACACTTCTCTGGAAGCTTCACCAATAGAGAAAATGGATACTATAATTCATTCTCAACGAACAGACCTCCATCTAAATGAGACCACAGAAACAGATTTTAACTCAGCATTATTAGATGACGCAACACTTTTTTGATCACATACGGTAAATACACTAATTAACCTTGAAAGTAATGATCAAAACAATAATCAGAATAACAACAAAAATAATGTCACAAGCAATACTACTAACAACACACATAATTATCAAAACCACCAAAAATTATACCAGCTCCACCACGAGCACCACAAACCGAATAAATTACTTATTGAAACATTCCACAATTTTCCACACAACCTTTAAATTTTGCAAACACAAATAAAACTCATAGCTCTGAATTGCCACAGTCAATTCAGACTGTTTCAAATATTATTGATACACCACAAGAGATCAGCCTAATTTCCGACACTTTTATATCGGACATACTCAGTTCTCAATTTCCTTCACCTACTCCATCAGAAATTGCGAATAATCTTGTTATTCCGCCACAAAAATCAATTTCTAAAATTGAACGCTTACTCTCACAGGCACACTGGAATCACTCTTTTAATATAGTCAATTCATCAGCATCCTTTCAAAATTCACAACCACTCAGTTCCCAAGGTACTAAACTTATAATCACACTCAGGTCTAATTCACCAACACCTGATCCGATCAACATTCTCACCATTGTATCGGAAAATATCCAGATACTACTAGAATTTATCCAACTTTACCACTGAAACTTGATCCAAAAATTATTGTTCCCCTTCTTTCCATTTTCGGAGACCACAATAACGGCGAACAACTCCATCATTGGTCTAAACAAAGAAATTCTAAATCATATAAGATCACACCAGTACAAAAACAACGAGCATTCGACCTATTAAAACAATCGAAATTTACTTTTTCGGTTGAAACTGTTGTAAAACAAGACAAAATAATATTTGACCCACAAGCTGCCGCACCGCCTATTTTTAGCGTAAAAAAACCCCTCACCATTTACTTTTCAAGAAATTTACTCTAAATTTGATAGATATACTCTCGTTTACATGTGCATTACAAATCTAATTCTCTTATTGCTTAATTTATTTTTTTCATACCCACTTCCATTAAAACAAACAATTAAAGTAGATCAAAACAAATTTTCCCCACCTAAAACAGGCGTACAAGACCTGATAGTCACACATTATGACTGTTCCTCAAATCACATCACAAATATGCAGCATTTTAAGCTCAATAAAATTGGCGAATGTAAAATCAAACTAGCAGATTTTCAAATCCTCCCAGCCCAAAGGCAATACTTTTCACAAATTCGCACACTCCAAATACGAGCTTAAGCCTTACACGCTAAACTTAGTGACAGAGAAAGCTTCTGTCACAAAATCGCACTTAAAAGAGGCTTTAGGCTTGATAACGATAATTGGTATGCTAACAATATGGAAAGACCTTTCTTTCCCACAGAAATTGAAGCTCGTAGAGTACTTACACGGATTGGTCTCATCAGTAAACATCACTATCACCCACAAATATTGCAATTTGGTAGACCCGATGACCCATGCTAGCAACCGAATATCGAAACCAAACAAGGCCGTTTTCAACTTGATCGCTACCGATCTTTTGCATTCCAACACTGAAGCATGATCTATAATCCAGGGGACCATGAATGGATCCCAAACGCCACTGATAAACCCTGGGCTAATTGTCCAGGTAGAAATCCGGAACACGAATTTCATGTCATCCACACACTAGGATGGTCACTTCAATTAACAAATATTACACTCACTTGAAAAATCAGAAAGCATTTATTATGGTAAAATCCGTATTAAATGTGATCTTGAAAGGGGCTACTGTCCTCCCAACCACGCTATTAAGGCCACAGTTATCTGGTAACCCGAAAATCACTGTCGATTTTTTGATGTCGGAAGATCAGATGCACGGATGATCAAATTCCAAAAACGCTACTTTAGTGAAATACTAAAAAAAATGAAACTAATTCTGGTCATAAACACAATGCACAAATGTATTCAAGTTGTTTTCAAAAACACCCTTACGATTAATCCGCACTCTTTCGTCTTGAGGGTCTCACAAAACCTTTACACAAATGTAATGAGGATCGGCCATATTTTGCCACACAATACCAAGACATTTTTATTCAATATAATGAAGGTTTTAACTTTATAACCGGTAAATCATCCGCTGAATTTAAAGATACACTCGTAACAGTTCCTGAAGGCGCACCCCCATCACACCTTATACCAAAGCTAACATACGATGTTATATATGATATGTTATACCACAAGAATAGATATGTTATACCACAAGAATCAGCCGTTTATCGTAAATCTGAAAAGTACGAACTTTTTAGAAAACAAAATTGGTTTGGTGTTGTACACCCAAATGTACAGATTGATGCAAAACTCGACTATATGGTTAACCGAGTCTTATTAGAAATGGACCACACGAGTTTTCTATTTATAAAATACTTTGTGATCTTGACCGCGATCTCAAACAGACCACCTTTATCTTTTTGATACAAAAATTTCCACTCGTAGGATATGTCGTCACAGGACAGCGACACACATTTGCTACACTACAAATTTCAAACGTCATTTCACTTTTTCAGTGTAAAGTAGTTTCATCACCCTTATATGTACTACAAAACCAATGTTTTGAACGTAATCCTATATATTATTGAAATAAGCTACAATTCGTAGATAAGGTTACACGTAAAACCATCCCTTGCTCTATTAGAGGACTATGTAAATCTGATAATTTTGATCAAAAAATTTCACTCGACGCAGACGGCGATGACACATCGCTTAACACCCTGTCCAATTAGGGCGCGCAACCCCGTCAGAACTTTCACGCCTGACAAAGTAGAAAACCCGCGCAGATTTTACCGCACAACAACTTGGTATATACAGTCAACAAAATCGGTCTAAATCAATAGACAAAATGAAATTTAACCAATTAGTCGATGACGCAGCTGAGAAATTTGAAGTAGCACAAGCAGCTAATTTTGCAGACCTTGCAAAACAATACATTTACAAGCACAATGCTCACAACTACAAAGCGAATATAATAATTATTTCAACGAACTCTTTATTAACGGGAAAAAATTCACCCTCCGCCGCCTTGACTTGCGTGACTTAATCAATGGCAACTATTTAAAAGAATCCTTCATAGGAATTTTTGGATACCCTTGGTACGTCTTAAAAGAAATAGCCATAATGTAGACTGTCTTTAACTTTTTACAGTGCCTATTTGGCCTATTTCGTAGTGCGTTTAACAAATACAATTATAAATCACTCTTAGAACCCAATATTACATTGGCTAAAATTACAACCTCCGGACTCTTTGGAGTATTTTCACAAACAATATTCCACGTATTACAATCTGATTCAACACAATATAAACCACCCTCACCTTAAAAACAACGTCAACATTCTGTCGACAGTTGCACTCCACACTCTCAAAATGAATTGAATCTATTACACAAAAAGTTTGAAAACTTCTATAAGAAATTCTCTTCTCCAGCGCACAATAATTCAAACAAACACCACATATCTACACTACTAACTTCCATTTACAAAGCTATGAAATACCAATGGGTTCACACAAAAAACCTGATTTTCAGTCACTACAACAACACGCTTTTCAACCTAACAAGCGTAATCGCTCACGTGGTATTTCACAAACAAGGGACTTTTTTGAGGATGATCCTGATTATCAGGAAATCCCAGAAGTACTCATCTTAAACCTGCCATGCACTCGTATCTAACCCTTTCTTTTTTTAGAGACTCCACTACAGTTCCCAGAACCCAGGACGTTAGCTCACCGACACCGCCAAATATCGACCCAACGGCATACGAACTCATCATGCTGGAGGTCGGGGACATTTTGCCCTCACCCCCTCACCCCGTTGGTGCTACCACATCCAACGTCCGAGCCAGTTTGCGAGATGAAAACAACAGCCCTGTTCAAGATGGCACAATCCTCCCCACAGCCACAGTCTATGGACACAGCAAATTATGCGCGGGTGAACCCACTGCCTTCACCTGCCACCTCTTCCTCGAGCTCAGGTGAACTCCACCTGTATATAGATAGTGACACAAGCTCGCCCTCAATTGCAGTAGGACCACCCAGCTTGTCACCAGAGCTGCTCCTACAAGGCAACATCCAGGTGCCACAGCCACCTCCACTCTTCTCTACCGCACACACAACAGTACCTACATCACAACCACCACCTCAGTCTACAAGTATTCCCTCTTGGGCTGACGAAGTGGCCATAATGGAACAGTCCGGCCCTCAACACCAGAGACCGTCATCTCCAACTGGGCATACTCTGGTAGGGTTCGTGGATCACGACCACGATCTCAGCCACTGGTATACCCATCATCAGTGATGCCAACACCCCACACACAGCGTCCACCTTTACCCCAACCGCGGTACGGCCCGACAATACCGCCTCTTCGACCACAACAGCTTTTTCCGCAACCACCTCCTTACGATCGACCAACATCGACGGACAATTACCCTTGTACAGACCCCTCACCTAGAAGACGTCCACGATCGACTGCTCACGAGATATACGCAGTTAGCTCCTCCCCAAAACAGGCTTCACAATCGCCTGCTCGTCACACCGCGAGCCCTTCACGAGGCCCACAGCCCTCATCCTATCGTGGCAGTGGAAATCCCTTTGCGCCCACACAAGGGATTACTTACCGGTCCCAAGGACCCAACTTCCGGATTCATGAATTCATCAATCCTCTCGGTTTTAATGCCCTCCAAGGAATTCATGTGCCTGAACGTATTATTTATACCTCCACTCTACTCCAACAAACACTCAAACCCACAGCAAGCTCCTGCTCTCTTGGACAACTGGAGAACGAATATGTTCAAGAGGGGCGGGATAGCGATCTTCCACTAGAATGTCTCCACTTCCCCATTAATCATCGTTTCACAGAACGATTCTGGAACCAGTCAAAATACTTCTTCGATCATGAAGATTGCCCGAATGGCTACCTTAATACCTTCTTCGAGACACTGCCTTCAACCGAATTTATCAGAAGTATGATCCCTTCTATTTTCAATTCGGTTTCTTACATCCCACACAGATGGATGTCAGCAACACCACGCATAAAGTTAATAGAGTGAAGATGCTTCACACAATGCACAACTATCTATTTGTGCAACGCCACTTTTGCCGAACTAATCCAATCATCCACATGAATTCGCGTCTACAGTACGTCAACACCAAATTAACGTAACCTTGCTACATGAATTACAGCTACATAACCCAAACCAACTATTGCGAAGGCACCCTCCGTAATTCTGATCCTATCAAAAATTACTTCATTTTCTCTCTTTTATGCGAAAACGAACCGCCCCATCCTGGTTCCAATCGAATACCCACAATGCGTAGAAGGAGGCGGCACGAAGTGTATCCATAGCCACACTTTCAACCTCCTCTACAGGGATTGGATGGCGAATAAACTAGATAATCGCGAAACCTCCCATGAAGAAAGCCAGATCTTGAACCACCTCCTCGCGTTGCAGCCCCACTGCAACGTTGACCACCTCTCTACCCGTGCCCTCGCTGCTTGTTTGGCGCGTGACCCGGAATTTTTAGCATTCTTCCTCGATCCAGACAATCGAGCTCCAGACTTAGAGCTTGAGTACCACACGTAGGTCACAGCCCTACGCCACACATCAGGCTCACAGACCCTCCAATCCAAGACTCACAGTTCTTGAAAAACTCTTTTAAACTCTTAATCTTGTCTTTTTTTCTTTTATAATTCTTCCTGCATAAATTATATATAACTTTTTCTTGTATACCTTCTTGTATACTTTCTTGAAGACTAGGATTCGTTCTTTTCTTCCTCCTCCCGGTCGGGACTTACTAAAAAGAGCATTGAATTTAATTAATAGATTTAAAAGGGAAAGTAGCTCCCACAGTAGCTAAATGATGGATTTCCACCAGAACGTAAGCTGGTAAGTCCGACTGGTTCAAACCTTGTACCAGGTGGAGACCAAGAGAAATCTCCCCGTACAAACCAGACAGAGACTACGGATTACAAGCGATCCTCCAACTGGGAACAAATCCTCACTAGTTGACAGTGAGAGCAGTTGGGCATACTCTAACAGGACAGACGTCACTGGCCAGAACATCCTGTAACTGGCAACCTTACTGGTTCTACCATCCAGACGAACCCCTCACTGACGACACAAGTCACAACTTCACTTCAGACAGGACACAACTCTTCAACCCACCTTTCAAAGTCAAAGAGGATGACACATCCAACGTATTTCTGCTATAGTTCACAAATTCGGATTTGAAACTCTCCACCCCGGATGGATTTAGCAGTAGAAATACTGGATGTACACCTCCATCCAATCAGAGACTGAGAAGACAGTATTCTCTTTTATACAGAGAGAACTAAACTAACTATAACCAGTCTATTAGTTAGATACATCATGTGTATACTCTTGACTCCGGTGCTGTACTTTGTTACCACCGTGAAAATAGAAGTTTATCTTCAGTGTTTCTCTGAGTCGGTTAGTCTGAGAGATATAGGTAGGCCTTCTTCGCGCGCAGAAATAAGTAGCCCTAGCTCTTTATACTTTAAGGCTGTAAAAGGAGCCCATCTCGGGTCTGGCTTAATTTGCATAACTTTGAAAAAATGGTTCTTAAAACTGACAGAATGTTTTCGCTTTTCAGATCGCCTTTCAGATTGGGTTCTCGTTCGCCTACCCAGGACAACCCTGACCCGCAGGCTGAAGACGAAATATCACCAGGAATTGTGCTGGAAGATATTAACACAGGTAGTTTTTAATCGAAACTTGCAAAAAAGTTACCTGAAGAATAGTCAAACCCGACAGTTGTAAGTTTGTGAAGTTACTACTCATTTTTTTAATACTTGGTAATTGAAATACTACTTAGTTTTAACGTATCAGTGAAGCTCTAAATCATGATCCCGTATCAATACCCAGGTTGAGGTGACATACCAAAAGTCGATATTTCCAGACCGTTCCAGACGAAATGTGCCTCCTATGTCCAGACTATCGTGCGTTCATTCGTGTTTCAAGACCGTGTAATTTTGAACGCACGACACCCCCTTGTGCATTTATTTCGGTCTGTCACCTCAACCCGGGTATATACCTGTACAATATTCATCAATTACCTGATCGAAAATGTGCCCCGGCTCTGTGTATCTGGTGCACGCAAAAAAAATCAAGAATGCCTTTAAATTGAGATTGAGCGATATTTATGTTGTAGTTGTGATTGTAGTTAAAGTTATTGAGCTGTTTTCACCTCACGTACCTGATTTCAAACATAAAATCAGAACAATCAAATGATTTATTACATTTTTTGCGCTGGAACTTACAGATACTTCGACACTTGTTTGTTGTGCGTCGAAGTTAAATAGTTAACGGTTATAAAAAGTTGCCAATATTTTACTAAAATTTAATATTGCAACAGGAAATACAAAACTACTAGTGGCTACTGATGTTGTAAAAGATTCAAACTTATCATCCGATATAAACGATGAGGCATTCGTCACTGCCAGACGAAGCTGGATTACTGACCAGAAACCACCGCCCCTTCCGGACCCCGTGGGACTGCTTCGTCCAGTTCAGAAGGGTTCAAGCAGGTCACCGGTGAAAATACCTGGCAGTGATGCAAGTTCAATGAGTTCAAAGACGAAACATTTGAGGAAACAAGTGGGAGAACCGCCTTCTGTGCCTCCTTTGGACCATTTAGGTAACTTCCATTTCTCAAGGTAACTGTATCTAGAAAATTGATGTGACAAACACGCTTTAATAATAACAAGGAGGCTCGGTAATGTGCGTTCACACAATTTTCAACCTCGCCCAAACTTCTTTTTGACTTAATTGTCCACCAAATGAGGAATAGATAGAAAGCTCTCAGAAAATCACATATTGTACGAATTATGGTGTATCCATTTAGCAAATCCTTTTAAGCTCAAACTACTATACAAAACAAACGATAACACATTAGAGGGCCAATGGCACCTGCCATTAGTCATTAAAGAGAGCAAGAGACAAGCCAAAATGAAAAAAAATTCTGTATACATAGACTATCAATGTCTATCTATTTTTTCTTTTTAAAAAAACTAAATGAAAAGGTCAAAATAGCATCAGAAAATACGCAAGCTGAACCAATTGACCTGCATTTCACCAGAAAAGATAAGAGAGCTGTCTATATTGAGAATAATTAACACGTAGACAGAAAACAAAAAGGGCAAGACTGGAAAATACGTTTACACTTCTCGAAAAAAAAAATAAATTCAAAGTCTTGAAAGCAATTTAGCATTACCTTCATGCAAAATCATTGAGACCTGTTTAGATCAGAATCTCATACTACAACAAAAATGCAGATAAAGGCAAAAATCAAGAGGTCACTTCAGTTTTGCGAAGAAACTGTAACGAAGCCAATAATACCAAAATCTCCTCACTAACAATATTGAATATAATTAATTACGCCCTATTTCATCGCCCCAATGTGATATGCAATTTGTCAATATTGTGATATTATTGTGATGATTGGAAAAAAACTGCAAAGAGAACCTCAAAAAATGTCAAAAAAAATTAAATTAAAAATTGACAAAAAAAAGTCGTAATATCAACAAAAAACCATTATTTAAAATAAAAGACAGCAATGAACCAATATGTACCTCTTATTAATTGTCTAAATTTTAAAAAAGCTTATTTCAATGGAATGAAAAAGAAATGCAAAAAGTATATCAAAAATGGCAGACCCAAAAGATAATCAGAATGCTTTTTTATTACAAAGGTCAACGGTGAGACCAAAACTGGCCCACGTAAAACTGTTGTTAAAATACTCATGTGTACTAAAAAATTGCATAATAGTTTTTATGGCAAACTTTAAAATATTGTAAAAATTGCTTAAAGTTAGCGGATACTTGAATAAGACAAAATTGTGTCAGCAGTTTCGATGCCTGCATCAACGGTCATTCTGGACAAAGTGGAATAAATAGGAAAATTTGATGTCATTTTATTTGAGAGAAAACAAGAAATATGCTGAATTTTCAAAAAGTTTGCTGACAATTTTGCCAAGACAGTTTGTTCCAACTATTCTTCAAATCTGTTTTATTTTTAAACATAAAACAAATAAGACCATCGCCAAAATTTTTCTCATATTTGACCAAAAATTTATCAAGATTTAAGCAAAGGTTACGAAAATTGTGAACAAAACAACAGAAGTTAGACTTACGTTCACAATTCATTAAGCTTCCGTTACTCATTGGAAAAAGAAAAATTCAAAATAAAAATTTTAATTTGGAAGTTCTACGAAAAGCAACTATATTAGGTCGACGAACTATATTAAGTCTTAGAGAGCTCTTTTTGCCTGCACAATTTGATTATTGTACCGATGTAATTGAGAGGAGGAGAAGTTGAGTTGAAACAATGTTCCCTTATTGCGTCAGGATGCCTACCTGAAACGGACTGACGTCTAAAATATTTATTTTTTGGAAACTTCTAAGACAAACAGTTGTATGAAAAGCTGCTCAGATTAATCAGAATTTTTTGTCAGAAGAGAAGAATCAAATAGCAAGCTGCTTACAATCATTTGAAGAGAGTGAAGAGACCAACATTTCATCCTTTCAACAATCTTCAGAATCTGTTTGTCAAAAATATCTTTTAGGTTTTGCCGCCAATGATTTACTTCTTAAAATAACGTTTAAATTAAAATTTGTTTGAATTGAAAATCTTTACAACGTTACACTATTTGTCAGCTAAACCGCAATGTTTTGCCCTCTTCACTGTTTCAGAAAAATGCACACAATGGAAAATTTTCTGCCTGCCTGCCAAACTGATCGAGCACCAGAAGAAACTCTATTTTTTTTGCTTTTTGGTTTTGCAGTTTTGTTATGATCCAACATGAAACTTGCAATTTTGAGAAAACTATGAAAACATGGAGTTGTTTCAGAATTAAACAATTCTGATTCATATAAGATTTATAGAGAACCTGAACCAGAAACACTGTGAGAAGCTAAACTGAACATTGGATATTCACGCTATTAGATTGCCAGGAGCATCATGTACTCAAAATTATTACTTGCTTATAGTAACCAAGCTCTGATGACATTTTTAAAACTCTAATAGGGATCATTAGAGTACCATCAGAGCTATTTTCTCCTTTCATTAGCAGCGAAGCGACAGCGGCTATTGTTGTGGACGTCGTGGTTTTTTTTACAATTCAAAAAAATTTAATTGCATTGGGGCGCTGTCTTTCTGTTTAAGATCTGCCCACACATTTTCATGAATTTTGGAGTAAAATTGGAGTAGTGATTTTGGTCACGCCAAAACAAGAAGTGGAGCGAAAATGCAAGTGGTTTTTCGCTCTAATTAAAAGAAGAGTGAGAAAACGGTGTTTGAACAAAAGTTCGCTTTTTCACTAGAGGTTTTTTGTTCACTTGCGGCATTTTGACATTGATTTTCTTGTTTTTCAAATTTTTTTCTCTGATTTTTTAGAAATAATTTTCCCAATTCATTCACAGTCCGCTATTTTTTGTTTAGTCAATGAAAATATTTTGAATTGTACATCGGGACTTGTCCTGATATGTTTTTTCAATTCGTTGTCTCCGTCGATGATTCTTACGACGTAATTTCTTGGAATTGAAATTTTCAATGACTTCAGTAACTTCTACTGCTTTGCAGTTATAATTTGTATGCGTGACGGCATTTCTGCTTTTAGGTCAATTGTGTGACTTACCTCACTAAAAAATGACCTCTGAACTCACTTATGGAACTTTATATATAATGAACATTTACTAGTTCAAGATCAATAATGTGCATCTATTTTGTGCCAAATTATATGCCCTAATTTTTGACTATGTCTTGAGTTTTGATTTCAAACACCAGTTTTGAAAAGAGCTATTTTAGTGCTTTTTCCTTATAGACCGTATTTATCATAAAATTGACAGTCCGAATCTAACTCAAAAAATTTAGTGGTCTATTAAATGACTGTTGGTCGATCTGTCTATGTTATTTTTGAAATTGTTTCAATTCATGGAAGGCCACAACTTTCTATCGCAGCTGTTTTCCGGCAATCCGCCGGCTATGTTTAAATACTGATCAACTCTAAATATAGGTGGTTTTTCATTATAAGGAACCGGACTGAACATCAAATGTCATTAAGCACTGATTCTGTGAAATTTCAAGTCTTGGGTCAACACTGTATCCGAGCTCACGTCTTTTTTTAGCGTTGGCACGTATTGAATCAAGTTTTAAGTCATGGCAAGTATGGAGTCAAGTCTTGATCAAGATTTGACAAGTCATGAGCAAGTCGTGTCAAATCTCTCAAAACTCTCTAAGTTTAAAAAAAAAGAAATACATGAAAACCCGAGCTTTTCTATTTGACAGCAAATATTTAAAAAAAAATGAAACCACTCAAAGATACCAGTCTTGGCAACTCCCTTCTGTCCGTTGGAAAAAAACATTGGGTTTGAAGTGAATCTATGGGACATTTCATGCTGTTTTATGCTGATACCAGAAATAGTTTGGCCAGATTAACAAATTTCTCGTAAGAAATTTTAAACAATTTCAGTATCCTTTGCAATGCTTTAAATAAAAACAGTTTGTTCTCAAAACCCTACTCTGGTTATAAACTGAGCTATAGTCAAAACCTGTCAAGACTTGACACGAGAATTACCATTCTTGGCCATGACTTGACTTAAACTTGAAAAGTCTTGAGCAAGTCTTCACAAGTCATAAGACTTGAAATGAGACGTGATCTTTACTGGTTTGTCAACGGAAGACGTGTATTACACTGGAGAAGTACTGATCAAAACTAAATTCGGGGAACAACAGCAGTAAATAGTAGACAGGTCAACTAAGTAAATTAGTTAGTAATAAAGCGAAAAACATAGCAGGACAAGTCCTGAAACACAATTCAAAGAAATGAATGAAAACCTTAAAAGTACCTTACCTGACCAGCAGATCAATTGCACAACGCCAGTCAAAACACAGAAAAAATCATCTCAAAAATTGAGAAACTGAAACAATCAAACAAACTAAACAAAAATATACCTATTGCTAAAAGGCTTAGAGCTTTACCTTTATGTCAAAATTTGATCCCTCAAAATATACATATTTCAAACATATGTTCAAAACCTATTTTTGCTTCCGAAATCGGTCCAGTATTATATCTGCAAAACCTGAAAAAAATCATTAGCCCTCGAACATCGTTTTAATCGAAAATGACCGAAAATTTTTTAAAAAACTATGAAATCACTTCCAAATTTTAATCAAATGTTGCTCAAAATTGTGATATTAAAATCTTTAGAATCATATCTGGCTCTTTGGAGGCAATCTAGTAACCCAAATCCAAGCCTTAAAAAATTCATTGGCTCAAAGATCCATAGGCAATACTTTTTACAAAGAAATTCAAATTTCAAAAAACAGAAATTCGTTCTATTGAAATGTTGAATATTAATCAATTGCCCCGAGCAACTATTCACTAACCTACTGTCAAACTTAAGTTGAGGTTACATGGCTACTGAAGCACGAAAAACTAAATAAGAGACCAATCTTTTGAAAAAACGAAAAAACTTGAAATTACAAATTTAATCAAAAAATTTCGTCAAATTCGAAAGGTTAAATTGCCGAAAACAAATCCATTGAAACTAACAGCTATGCAGTAACTTTTTATCAGACTATGTAATGAGTTTTCTGGCACTTGAGAATGGACAAATATCAGAAATTGACAAAAACTTTAGGAATCCTTAAAAAATTGCAGATTTTATCAAAAAAAAGTGCTACAAGTTGAGACATTAAAATGTTGAAAACCAATCCCTTGTTACTAGAAACTATGCAGAGCCCTATTATCACACCTTAGAGGAGATTCCCTGACCCCTGAAGCTGGAAAAACTCAAAAACTGACAAAAAATTTCAAAAAACTTGAAAAAAATTTCAAAAATTAGTATCATTTTGTGTGTTTGTGTTTGTAGTACCAAAACATATAGCTCATAAAATGGTTATAACAGGTTATTTTGTTTTTCAAAAGGCCTTCATCAAATTTTAAATCTTCAACTTAAGACTAATCAAACAATAAACGCAAAAAAATCACAAAAAACATGAAAAATTGCACCATTTTGAGCCCAAAAACTCCTAAAAATGACCTTTTAACCTTAAATTAAGGCCATCCCAGCAGCTGCACCACTCTAAGAATTTGAAGGACTACTAAAGCCCACTTTGGGTCCCTATTGAAACTTAATGCCCGTTGGGCTTTACCTGTTTATCCCGTTTTGAAAGATTGAAGTCATGAGTGAACATATCTTAAAAAAAACAGCGCCCCAATACAATTCAAATTCTTTGAATTGTAAACAATACGTGGAAATTTCTTTTTAAGGTGCATGGTCTAGTTTTCTTGCCCTACTTAGTCGCCCTATCAATTTTTGTACCCTTATTTTTTGCCATTTGATTTTGTAAATACGTTAGAAGAGAAAGCCTAGACCCCTTCGAGCCAATTCCCTCGTGCAACTAATAGTTGTGTTCTAAAGTTTATAGGTTGACTTGCCTCTTGTTTTTAGTACCCTGGGATTATTTGTACCTTGGGTTCTTTAATAAGCACTGCGCTTTCAAAACGAAAATTTTATCCAAGCAATGAACGCAAATAAGTTACTTTGATATTCGAAAAAATGGAGAGTAGGCTGAGTGAACCAACCAGTTCAATTTTATCTCTATGTTCAGCCTCACCACGCGACCCAGACAACTCACTTAAGTGTGGCATGCGGAAGAAAGTGTCGATAGCCGAACAGGAAGGAACTTGTCCTACTTGCAAGAGGAGAATGAGTGAGGGTTTCTCTTCTATGAGGGGACAGGAAGCTCCCTGTGACTTATGTGGGCAAATGTTTGACCCGCGAGACAGGATTATCATGTACGCTTTGTCGGTTTCTTTACTTTTATTAATGCAGAATTTTGTATTTTTTACCGCACGAAGGCTTTCCAAGAAGGGGACTGGCAATCGCCAAGAACTGTAAAAAAAATCCAAATTTCGTTTGATTGTTATCGTCTGCTTGTTGTGAGTGTTCTGTTTTGTACCCAAATAATTGCCCTCTCGGTTGCTTCAAAACTCCCCTTCGGATAAGTGTACCGACCCATTTTAATTGGAGAGGAACTATATGCTCAATTGGGTTTTTATTCAGTCCTCCAGACAAACTCCGACGCTTATCTTGCAAGATCTTGCAAGATTTCTTGCAAATGACGCTTCTCTTGCAAGATCTTGCAAGATAGACGTCAAAAGATCTGAAGAAAAAAGTGCAGTTTTAAAGAACGATTAACTTAAAGATCGTGTTCTCTTGTGAGTTCAGTCCATCGGAGGGAGCTCTTGGTTCAAAACAGAAAGCTTCATATAATTTCTGCCTTCAATAACGTATTTGAAAAACTCACTTCCAGAAAAAATTTTCAATGACTGTTGAAATGCTTTGTTATATCCACACAAAGATTGAACTGTTAAGTAGGCAGTGAAAAAGTTGATAAAAAGGCCTCCAGTGCCTTCTAGCTTGTGATCGAAAACGTTCGGTCAATATTTTGTTCAATAAATTAGACGTTTCTGTCACTCTAATCATTTTGAATCCTTATTAGATAACAAGCACCACAAAAACCAACTTTTAATAAACAGCACACAGTTTAACGAATAAAATTGAGGTCCAAAAACTTTTTGCCGTAAAATAATTTTTCTCTCGGTTCTAAACGGAAACTTTAAATCAACTTTACCGTCGATAACGTATTTGAAAGACTCTTGCAAGAGTTCGACGTTTATCTTGCAAAAATCTTGGAAGAGTTCAACGCTTATCTTGCAAGACTCGTACAAGACCGACGCTTATCTTGCAAGGTTTTTGCATATCCGACGGCTATCTTGCAAGATCTTGCAAGAATCTTGCAAGATCTTGCAAGATGGTGCGTAATCTTACAAGACTCTTGTAAGTTTCTTGCAAGATAGCGGTCGGCATTAGACTCGGGTCAATATCAGACGACCTGTATACTTGACGTAAAAGGAACCGAGTGGTATCCTTGAATTAAAGATTTAAAATTTGTTACCAGGGCTTACAGTTTTGAGAACATGGGATAATTTTCCCTCTTTGGCTTGCTTTTTCAAAAATTTAGATCGAAATTTGGATCTCCTCAATTTATATCCCCCGTTTTTATGCACGTGCTATTACATAGTTACTTATATTGAAAAATCATGGCGCGTGAGCTTGGAGTTGCACCAACAAAGATGAGGGGGGTCTTTCCCATTATAGCCCCCCCCCCCCCAGCTTAGTGGTCAGATAACCTATAGCCCCCCAATCATGGTAATTATACCATAATGGGGGGCTATAATTTCATGGGGGGGGGGCTTTAATGGGAAAGACCC
Organism: Convolutriloba macropyga; assembly: GCF_964194025.1. Taxonomy (NCBI): domain Eukaryota; kingdom Metazoa; phylum Xenacoelomorpha; order Acoela; family Convolutidae; genus Convolutriloba; species Convolutriloba macropyga. The sequence continues at coordinate 15,562,656 of NC_134471.1, read as the reverse complement.
GATGAGTGCACATAGGGACATGACTCAATATTGTTCTATCTTGCTAAAATTTGTTCAAATTGATCCCCAAAGGGTCAATGGTTTCATTTTCCACGATCAAAGACATAGCTGAAATGATTGGCCGACTCATTCTATTAAAATTTTGTGCTGCTTTTTCACCGACATGAACTTCCACGATGAACTTACTTCTATAGTTCCAGCATTTAGTTGTCTCAGTGTTTTGTTTTAAGCAGTGTTGAATTTTTGGAAAAATTTGCATCTATCTTTGTTTTTATGATTTAACTGTTTGAGCCAGAAAATTGGCAGGCTTGAAAAATCCGCCTGTCACCTTAAAATTTAAGCATTCATTGAATTTTTCGGCCCCAAAACAATGTTTCGGGAATTGTTTTCCGCCAGATGTTTCGATTTTAGGATCATGCATTAAAGATGGCAAAATGAAGCAGTTTTTTTTGTTTCTCATAGAATTCTATATTTGGATGATGGACTTAACTAAGATGGAGTCTAAAATGAAAACAACGGAAACAAAAAGTATTTTTTTATCATTTTGTTCCTATAGTTCAAAAACTGCAACCATTGAAAGCTTTAAATAAACGAAATTAAATAAACGAAAAATTGTAGTAAAATATTTTGTGAGCAAGAAATTCTTTTCAATTTTTTGTTAATCCTGTGTTCTATAATCCTACAGTCCTAAATTTTACAATTCAAAACGAACGAAACAAGAGATTTTCTTGTTCTCACGGTTTACGTTACAAATCGAAAAAGTAGTTTTATATAATTTTCTCTTTCAGAGACTGAGTTTTTCGTATATTAACTAAGTCAAACTGGTAGATTCTGGTGTATACTGATCTCATATTTCGATGAATTGTGAATCGATTGGAGAAATGTTCAAAAGTTGAACAAGCATCAGATGAACGGAGCCGTGACGAAAAAAAAGTGTTCATCTTTTTTTCCTCATCCATCAAAGTATCTTTGTCTAATCAGTAGAATAGAGCCATCACTGCTACGTCGAGTTAAAGAAAACCTTATTTACCTATAACGCCTGGTTCTGGAAAGAATTTTGCAGCAAAAATGTTTTTCTGATTCACCAAAAAAAAAAATTTACACTGAATTAGTAAAACTGAACGTACTTCTATCAAAATTCCACTTAGTCGGAAATGAAACTAGATTAAGTCTTAATCAATAGGATTTCAACTGTGCATCGTAAGCATTAAACAAAATTTAAGCCTCCAGAGTCACAAAAAGTAAAAAAAAAAGTAAAGAGTTTTTTATTCTTTCTTTCCCAAATAGATAATTTTATCTTGTTAGGTTTTGAAATAACGCTCGAAGAACAAAAAACTTAGTTTTATTGTCAACCTAAACGCAGTAAAAACAAAAACACCGGAGTATTAGGCATCGCTAGAATTTTAGGCTTCGCTAGATTTCTTGATTTGAGTTATTTAATTCTTAAATAAAACAAAAATACACAACGGACAGCTTCACTTCCAAAACAGAAGTCAATTATAACCCAATTGAGAGCTTCAATTAGAAACAGATAACTCAAATCAAGAACTGTTTTGAGGCGTCAGGGATAGTCAACAAAAATATCAATGGATCGTTCTCCTTTTTGTCAAATGTATAAATTTTCTGTTGTTCCACTCTCAAGTAACCCAAATTTGCGCAACTTGCAAAATTTCAGTTAAGCCAAAATTGAATTGAACAGTGGGGTGAGGTCTTAGCTTAGGCGCGGATAGCACGTGCCAGCAGAACATGGCAAAAAATTATATCTAAAAATTTCGTTTTATCTTTTTATTTAGTCAAAAAGATTTTAGTTTTAAATACTGCCTTTCTTGAGCCTGTATGTCTATAAACTAAAAATCTGATATTTCAAAAATCCAATTTGTTAGGAAGCTAGAGAAGTTCAAAACAAAAACGATTGAGCTAGGTTAAATTTTCTAGTGTTTTCCTCGTTCTCTAGAAAAACTGTTTCCTGTGTTTTTGTTTAAATCAAGATCATCACAGTGTTTCAAATTGACTCAACTTTGAATAAAAAAAATCAACCAAAAAAAAACTATAAGTTACTTTGTGTTCAGTAATACTTTAAGGGCTCAAGGGAAAAAATCAAAGAAAAAAACTAATCTTTCTTATTCCATTAACTAATTTTTAGCGTTCCTCTTTTTCGTGTGTTGTATTTTCACGTTTTATATTGTTTCTCGGTTTTGATTGCATCGCAACACTGTTGAACTGCCAAATAATTTTTGAAGAAATATTAACCTAAAATACAGTAAATAGGAGATAGAGCGCATGGAAAATGTTTAAGATTATATATCACTCCTTTTTTGTTTTGAATATATGATTTTTTATGAAGGCATAAAAAATTTTCATTTTTTGTTTTTTAACAAAACTGAAAATTAGCCTACAAATTTTGTGGAAGTAGTTGCCGTTGACTCCCTTGGAGCACATCGGGATTGAAACAGAAGAACCACATGAGATCGAAGTTGACAGAAGATTTTCCAAGTGAGATAAGGAGTTCTTATTGGGTGTACTGTTTCAGTAAGATGGAAAAAATCAAATTATTGCAACTTATTAATTAATTGTTTTTTATTATGCAGCCAATGAGAGCTAGAAGTTTCTCATAACCCGGGTTGAATTTTTCCGCCCAAAATGATGTAAGAGTGGGGCTGCAATGGGAGGACTTTTTAGGAAAATGCAGCTCAAAACTCTTACGTCTTTTTGGGCTGCATTGGGCTTCCAAGGGGGGTAAAATGGTGTAAGAGTGAGGGGTAATTTGTCTTTTACCCCCTCACTCTTACACCATTTTACCCCCCTTGGAAGCCCAAAAAGATGTAAGAGTGGGGGGTTAATTTGTCTTTTACCCCCTCACTCTTACACCATTTCACCCCCCTTGGAAGCCCAATGCAGCCCAAAAAGACGTAAGAGTTTTGAGCTGCATTTTCCTAAAAAGTCCTCCCATTGCAGCCCCACTCTTACATCATTTTACCCCCCTTGCAGCCCGACTCTTACCTCATTTTACCCCCTCTGCACAAATTACCCCCTCACTCTTACACAGTTTTACCCCCCTTGGCAGCCCAACTCTTACATCATTTTACCCCCTCTGATCAAATTACCCCCTCACTCTTACACCATTTTACCCCCCCCCCCTGGCAGCCCAACTCTTACATCATTTTACCCCCTCTGATCAAATTACCCCCTCACTCTTACACCATTTTATCCCCCCCCCCTGGCAGCCCAACTCTTACACCATTTTACCCCCCTTGGCAGCCCAATTCTTACATCATTTTACCCCCTCTGATCAAATTACCCCCTCACTCTTACACCATTTTACCCCCCTTGGCAGCCCAACTCTTACATCATTTTACCCCCTCTGATCAAATTACCCCCTCACTCTTACACCATTTTACCCCCCTTGGCAGCCCAATTTTTACATCATTTTACCCCCTCTGATCAAATTACCCCCTCACTCTTACACCATTTTACCCCCTTGGCAGCCCAACTCTTACATCATTTTACCCCCTCTGATCAAATTACCCCCTCACTCTTACACCATTTTACCCCCCTTGGCAGCCCAACTCTTACATCATTTTACCCCCTCTGGACAAATTAACCCCTCACTCTTACACCATTTTACCCCCCTTGGCAGCCCAATTCTTACATCATTTTACCCCCTCTGATCAAATTACCCACTCACTCTTACACCATTTTACCCCCCTTGGCAGCCCAACTCTTACATCATTTTACCCCCTCTGATCAAATTACCCCCTCACTCTTACACCATTTACCCCCTTGGCAGCCCAATTCTTACATCACTTTACCCCCTCTGGACAAATTACCCCCTCACTCTTACACCATTTTACCCCCTTTGGCAGCCCAACTCTTACAACATTTTACCCCCTCTGGACAAATTACCCCCTCACTCTTACACCATTTTACCCCCCTTGGCAGCCCAACTCTTACATCATTTTACCCCCTCTGATCAAATTACCCCCTCACTCTTACACCATTTTACCCCCCTTGGCAGCCCAACTCTTACATCATTTTACCCCCTCTGGACAAATTACCCCCTCACTCCTACACCATTTTACCCCCCTTGGCAGCCCAATTCTTACATCATTTTACCCCCTCTGATCAAATTACCCCCTCACTCTTACACCATTTTACCCCCCTTGGCAGCCCAACTCTTACATCATTTTAACCCCTCTGATCAAATTACCCCCTCACTCTTACACCATTTTACCCCCCTCGGCAGCCCAACTCTTACATCATTTTACCCCCTCTGGACAAATTAACCCCTCACTCTTACACCATTTTACCCCCCTTGGCAGCCCAATTCTTACATCATTTTAACCCCTCTGATCAAATTACCCCCTCACTCTTACACCATTTTACCCCCCTTGGCAGCCCAACTCTTACATCATTTTACCCCCTCTGATCAAATTACCCCCTCACTCTTACACCATTTTACCCCCTTGGCAGCCCAATTCTTACATCATTTTACCCCCTCTGGACAAATTACCCCCTCACTCTTACACCATTTTACCCCCTTTGGCAGCCCAACTCTTACATCATTTTACCCCCTCTGGACAAATTACCCCCTCACTCTTACACCATTTTACCCCCCCCCCCCTTGGCAGCCCAGTTCTTACATCATTTTACCCCCTCTGAACAAATTACCCCCTCACTCTTACACCATTTTACCTCCCTTGGCAGCCCAATTCTTACATCATTTTACCCCCTCTGATCAAATTACCCCCTCACTCTTACACCATTTTACCCCCCTTGGCAGCCCAATTCTTACATCATTTTACCCCCTCTGATCAAATTACCCCCTCACTCTTACACCATTTTACCCCCCTTGGCAGCCCAACTCTTACATCATTTTAACCCCTCTGATCAAATTACCCCCTCACTCTTACACCATTTTACCCCCCTCGGCAGCCCAACTCTTACATCATTTTACCCCCTCTGGACAAATTAACCCCTCACTCTTACACCATTTTACCCCCCTTGGCAGCCCAATTCTTACATCATTTTAACCCCTCTGATCAAATTACCCCCTCACTCTTACACCATTTTACCCCCCTTGGCAGCCCAACTCTTACATCATTTTACCCCCTCTGATCAAATTACCCCCTCACTCTTACACCATTTTACCCCCTTGGCAGCCCAATTCTTACATCATTTTACCCCCTCTGGACAAATTACCCCCTCACTCTTACACCATTTTACCCCCTTTGGCAGCCCAACTCTTACATCATTTTACCCCCTCTGATCAAATTACCCCCTCACTCTTACACCATTTTACCCCCTTGGCAGCCCAATTCTTACATCATTTTACCCCCTCTGGACAAATTACCCCCTCACTCTTACACCATTTTACCCCCTTTGGCAGCCCAACTCTTACATCATTTTACCCCCTCTGGACAAATTACCCCCTCACTCTTACACCATTTTACCCCCCCCCCCTTGGCAGCCCAGTTCTTACATCATTTTACCCCCTCTGAACAAATTACCCCCTCACTCTTACACCATTTTACCTCCCTTGGCAGCCCAATTCTTACATCATTTTACCCCCTCTGAACAAATTACCCCCTCACTCTTACACCATTTTACCCTCCTTGGCAGCCCAATTCTTACATCATTTTACCCCCTCTGAACAAATTACCCCCTCACTCTTACACCATTTTACCCCCCTTAGCAGCCCAACTCTTACATCATTTTACCCCCTCTGCACAAATTGCCCCCTCACTCGAATAAAATAAGATACGACAAATCTTAAAGATGGTATTAGCCTGCAAACTTCGGAAAAAAACTAATTAAAACAATCTACAATTTATAAATTTAATTTTTGCAGACTAAAAAATCATTTTTTTAGATTTGCCCTACCTTATTTTAATAAAAATGATCCCTATGCGATGCAGGCAATCAACCCGCAAATCCGACATTTAATTTTAAAAAATAAAAACAACTATAGGACAAAACTAAAAGACCATTTTTAGCCTGCAAATTTTATATTTGCGGGTTTACATTTTAATATTTCAAAGTTTTATTTTGGTTGAAAGCATCAAAAAGTTTTTTTAAAGACAAAAACAAGCTGCAAAACGCAAAAGAAAGGTTATAAAAGAAAGTCTAAATTATCTCTATCTGATAGTGTATAAATGCTTCTAAGAATAAGAATTTGATAGTGTATAAATGCTTCTGTCCAAGAACAAGTTTCCAAAATAAAAATGCCATTTGACAAAAACGGCAAACAAGTGTAAATCACAGCAAAGAAAATATCTAATTTTGTTCTACAACTTTAACAAATCACCATATACTATGTTCTCAGTGCAGTTCCATTGTTGTAAATAAACTGCTGTGCCCTCAACGTAGCATAGTTCTTAATGGCCATTTTGCATCCCATATAGAATAAGCGGATCAGTCAACAATCCATCACTCTGCTCAGAGGAATTTATTGACGCCGTCGTCGTAAATGAATCGTCATTGAAAGGATTCTCTTCAATGGTGAACGCCCCAGTTTGTTCAAGTGTGTTCACGCGAGCGCGCAATGCCGAAATTTCCTCTTTGAGAAGATCAATTTCATTTTTCAGCTTTGAATATTGGTCTGAGGGTTTCACCTGATCTGTAGGTTCAGGTTTCACAAGTTTACAAACCAACCGATGACCGTTGAAAATAAGTGTTGACTGGAACATTTTCAAACTGAGGATTAGATAGTATTGTTGCTTGAATATTTTTAATAAATCAAACACCTGAAAGTACCACGAATGTATCAATTCACAGGTTTTTCTCGTTCTTGGAGTATAAAAATTCATTCAGTTGCAAGAAAAGACATTAAATGGTAAATTTAAGTTCTAAATTTAAGGACTGAAATAAAAACAACAAACATGCCCCTTTAATCATGTTCGAAATGGACCATCAGTGTCAATAGGTAGATCAAGTCACCAAATTCAAAATAGATGAGTTTACCCCCATTTGGAGTATAAAAATTCATTCAGTTGCAAGAAAAGACATTAAATGGTAAATTTAAGTTCTAAATTTAAGGACTCAAACAAAAACAACAAATATGCCCCTTTAATCATGTTCGAAATGGACCATCAGTGTCAATAGGTAGATCAAGTCACCAAATTCAAAATAGAAGAGTTTACCCCCATTTGGAGTATAAAAATTCATTCAGTTGCAACAAAAGACATTAAATGGTAAATTTAAGTTCTAAATTTAAGGACTGAAACAAAAACAACAAATATGCCCCTTTAATCATGTTCGAAATGGACCATCAGTGTCAATAGGTAGATCAAGTCACCAAATTCAAAATAGATGAGTTTAGCACTTATAGTATCAAGACGCTTGAACAAAAATTGTGAACTTTGTTCCACAATGTATCCAATTGGCTCAAAACAAGTTTGATAATCAGAAAAAGGAGTATTACTAAAGTCCAACTCTACTTTCTCAAGGATTTCGTACAATTGCAGAAGACAATACTTTGTTTCTTCAGTTTCAAATAACATCATAATTTGGCCCACTAAAAAGTTATCTTCGTCATTCAGCTGAAAAAAACTGTTGGCTTGTGATCGAGCGTAAGAGGCTGATTGCAGAAAAAAAGGTTCAGCCGAGCGCGTGTATACATGAGATCCTGGATACGATTCCAAAATCAGCCTCGAATACTCATTATTACACCTGGCACTGTAATCGAAATTTTTAGGCATTGAATTCAACTTCGTTTCTTCTATCATTTCACGAAGAGGATCATCTACAATTTTGCTTGCCAAAATTTCTTTATTACGTACGTATCTTTGTGCTAATAGCTTGCATGTATTGACAGTGCCTGTAACCGGTTGAACTAAATGGTGATTTGCAGATTCAAACATCGAAGCTGACGTACACCACAGAGGGCCAAAGAACTCGGTTTGCCACGACAGGTGACGCAATAAGTGAAAGTTTATTGAATCAAATTTTCTCAAAGGGTATTTTTTTGACATATTTAGACAAAACGCCTCCAACAGCAGTCCACATATTTCTGAGTAACGACTTGAGTCCTAGAGACATCTGAGCGAGAATACAAGGTATTGGAGGTTTCGCAAAATAAAAGCACCATTCGAATCTTCGAGTAGGCGGCTAGAAAACACAATTGGAGACAAATAGAGCAGGAAAAATTTCAGTTCGTTTGCCTTGAAAAGATATAAAAGCCTAAGAGACCGCACACTTCTTTTGAAAACATCTGGCAGATGAAGACGACTTGTTGAGATATCAATAAAAGTCGTGTCTCCTACAACAGAACAGATGAACTCTAACATGTCTTTGGCAACTCCTTTCAAGCTTTGATGCATAGTGTCCACGGGACTACTGAGGGGGAGGTTTTCAATGATTTCAAATAGCTTTGAGGCACCTAAGACTCTTTTGTTTGAATCTCTGTGTCATTATTTTCAGTAGGTTTTTTCAACAATTCCGCTCTCAGCCAAATCGGCCATTCGCTGATGTTGTCTTGGATCACGCATCTCTATGGAATCTGTGTGAGGATAGCAATGAGCACCAAATTTTCTCTTTCCACGAACAACACAAAGACTGCACCCATAAAATCCGTTACATTTTTTCATATTCAGGGCTTTTGCCTTGCAGACGAGATCTGCAATAAATAGCACTGTGATCGGTTTTACGGTAAACTGTCGGCGGTTGTGACTTACGGTGAATGATTTGTTTGTTTCCGACTGGAAATGATTAAAAATTTCATCCCAAACTAAATCCGAATTTCCATACCAAATGGAACACAGTATTATGTTTCTGAATGCCGCTCTTCTTTTTGGAGGAAGGTTGGCAATTGCTACCCAAACAGGATATGCAGATTCGGAGCAGGATTCACGAACAACGGCACCGTCAATATTTAAAATTAGTTTTAAACTAAGCGTATTTTCAATAATTGTATTCGAAACAACTAAATCTAAAAACTGTTTGTTGACATCATTGTACTTGATGATCTCATCAATATTAGCTTCTACAACACGCTGAAGCTGATAGTTGAAGTATAGAAGAATGAGGTCGCCATTATTGAAGTGCAAAGATTTCATAACATACTTATTGAAAACATCTGGTATTCATTTCTTTAAAAACCCTGGTTTTGGAATTGATGACTGTCCATGCATAATCTGTTCTCTCTTCAAAAGAGCAAATATAAGCTCGTCGGAACAACAGTGCTTCGATGCAATTGCTAAAAGTGAGATCAAAGTATTTTGCACGCTGATGCTGCTTTTCTCATGAAGTCTTTTGTTACCAAAGTGAAACCCCCGAGTTTGATTTGTATCGTCCGTACTTTCTTCTTCTGAAATGTTATTTTCACTTGGAGAATAACCTATATCTGCTGAATGTCGCAAATCAAATGAAATACTTGAATCAACACAATTGGTGATATCTGGCGCTAGAGGATCCTCAGCAACAACAGGTGCGCGTGCGTGACTTTGCTCGGTAAAAAATTTTGTCTGCTCCGAACATGATGGAGCATTTTTGTCTTCATGACTAAAATCTTGTTCGCTGATCTCCTTTTGTGTTTGGTCAATAAACGAGACAATTCTTTTCGCCGAGTCTACAGAGAGTGTTGTCTGGATTTTCCGCTTACGTTTCGTTTTCACAGCGTATGAAGCTAATGGTCTCATCTGTTGACTTTCTGGCTCTTCCTTTGAGTCAGTCGGACTTTCTGCGGAGAACTGGGCTGCTGAAGAAAAGTTTGAGGAATCTTCATTTGTCCGAAAAAACCTTTCTGCCGACAGTGCACAATTCTCTTCATCGTAAAGATTCGCTGTAGACGAACTTACAGCTTCTTCTTCTTGAATCTTTTCGTTCGAATTTTCCAAAACAGGCTGCGGTGCAAAACAGTTTTTGCTGGGAGTTATGGAGTCAGATATGGTCCCTGATGTTAATGGCAATTCGTCCAAGATTTCATCAGCAACTTTGTATGAGTTTACTGTCGCATGGCAATCTTGACTGGAGAGTTCAACCACAGTAGAATTTATCGCAGTTATTTCCTTAGAAAAAGAAGTAGATTGTGATATTTTGCTGCTAATCATAGCGTGTTTGATCGTGTGCGGGCACCTGCAGGCTATTGTACCAGAAGCAAAACATTGTTCCGCGTAATCGACAGTTATTTCCTCGCCGGGTTGTATTACTTCAATTATGCGAAGTCTAACGCATCGGTAGGGTAAACTACAGCTGTACCCTCTAAAAAACTCAGCATTTGGTTTGCAAGAATGATTTGCGTAGCAAACTGCACCCAAGAGGACATTTTCTGCCACCCCGCCTTTGCTCGCGGCAAGCATCACTGATAGATCACTGATACGGTTCTGCAGATCGACAGGCACTTTTTCTAGCAAACCTACGGGATAAAGTTCCGGCTCCAATCTCGGTTTCATCTTTTTCTGCCTTTTATTGAAGAGCCCAAAGCCTCCGTGGCCATCGGGCTGAACAGCAACACGCAACACCAGAATTGACACATTGCTCAAAGTACCAATTGAGTGTTTCGAAAACTTTTTTCAGTCTGAGATCTGTTTTTATAAGTAATTCGAAATTGTAACCTTCTGCACTTAGATCAATCATCGCAACGGGCTCAATATCAAACTTCGACAGATTTTTTTTGGCAACAATTGCATCAGCCAGGATTAGTTTTTCGCAGGAAATCATGTTATTCTTAAGATTAAAAAAGGTGAAAAATAAGTAACACTCAAACCACAACTTACACATTTGCCTTACCTTATTATACTGAGAATGATCCCTATGCGATGCAGGCAAACAACCCGTAAAACCGAAATAGAGTTATCTAATTTTTTTCTAACAAACGGTTTGATACCTATACGCAACACACTCATATTAACACATTAACACACTGTGGACAAAGGTTCTACTATTTTCCAATTAAATTTAAATTTTGCAGGCTAATCGTTCATTAACTTATAGATTTTACCCCCTCTGAACAAATTACCCAATCACTCTTACACCAGTTTACCCCCCTTGGCAGCCCAACTCCTACCTCATTTTAACCCCTCTGAACAAATTACCCCCTCACTCTTACACCATTTTACCCCCCCCCCCCCCCTGGCAGCCCAACTCTTACATCATTTTACCCCCTCTGAACAAATTACCCCCTCAGTCTTACACCAGTTCACCCCCCTTAGCAGCCCAACTCTTACCTCATTTTACCCCCTCTGCACAAATTGCCCCCTCACTCGAATAAAATAAGATACGACAAATCTTAAAGATGGTATTAGCCTGCAAACTTCGGAAAAAACCTAATTAAAACAATCTACAATTTATAAATTGAATTTTTGCAGACTAAAAAATGAACTTTTTAGATTTGCCCTATGTTATTTTACTAAAAATGATCCCTATGCGATGCAGGCAATCAACCCGCAAATCCGACATTTAATTTTAAAAAATAAAAAAAACGATAAGACAAAACTAAAAGATCATTTTTAGCCTGCAAATTTTATATTTATTGGGAAAAAACTTGATTACAAAGATCCACAATTTAAAAATTAAATTTATTTAAAAGCAGTTTGTTATAAAAACAAAGATCGAAATCAAGGATTAGCAAGCAATTGTCTAAATGCTAGAAAATCTAATTCGTAACACACAGAACTTCACTTTACAGCGCTCTTCTAGATGTAAGTAAGATAAAATCTCTCTAAAAAGCAATTAATCAAGTCGAATTTCTCTAGAAAGCACTTAACATTAATTTACTGCTTAATTATAAGCTACAGCTTGGCAATTTCTTCATGATTGTCAATCAATTAAAGGCGACAGGCTCGGTTCTTGTACACTGTCCGTATCTTTTTCGGCATTGCTCTTTGTCTGGTCTCGGTTCATTTGGTTAAAAGAACTGCGGGCCTTTTCATAAGCCAGTTTTGGCGTCAACGGGTATTTCTGTTGTATCACCACTGAAAATAAAAAATGAAACTGCCAAAAAAAAGAAACGTCTGGAATAGCAGAAAAAGAACATTTCAAAATGTTTCACAGCGGTTATATTGCAACAAAACCATATCTTCAGTTAAAACTGATGAAATAAGCAGATCAATGGAACGCTATCAAAGTAGCTTAGTAAAGGCATAATTTTAAATTTCAACCAACTTTTGAACTTTTTCGCCGGATTGTCGTCAACAGCATCAAATTCACTGCCTTCAGCATCTCTTCTTGGGGACAACAAAACTCTTTTGTGACCAGTGTTTACAATCAATTTGTCCGCAATAACTTTCCCGAAAAAACCAGGATCGTTCCCTGCAACTAAAGTCATTAGGTCTTTACCATCATGCTCCACACTTTCTACACGGTGCAACCAGCTCTCATTATTGACGACGCTTTGGAAACCATGTCTCGTCCAAGTCAGTTTTTCGTCAAGAAATTCGGTCTACAAGCATAAAGGTTTTTGCGAGAAGTTTGTTTCACTGTCTGCCAATTTATTTTTCTTAAAAACTTGTCATGAATTTCTCGAAAGGGAAGAAACAATGTCTTAGGGTTAAGTTACATTTCCTCTGATTGATGACAGCAAATTTGCCTTTTATTTTCCATTTAATGGAAAAAACCTAATTAAAACTATCTACAATTTTTTAATTAGATCTACTTTTAATTTCGCCTACATTTTTCCTCGGCCTGTTTTTCTATGAAACTGGTCCTTTACGATGCAGTCGAGGCAACCGCGAAACCGAAATATAGTTATATAATATTTAAGTAACAAACGCTACCTTTCCTCTGATCGATGACAGCAAATTTGCCTTCTTTTTGTTTTCCTGCTTCATTTTTATCTCAAATGCGTTCATTAGGTCACTCATTCTTTTCTTGTGTTGGCAAACGAACTCTGTGAATTTCTCTCCATCACAACTTTCGTTTTCGGAACTACTTTTATCAAAACCATCAGAATCCAAGGACTGCATTGAACTAATTTCAACTTGTTTTGATTGAGATGACCTGCTACCTGAGACGCTCTCGTAATTTTGTGGAACTGTTTCGATTGAAGATAGTTCAGATTGGGCTACAGTGACCAAAGTTGACGAACTCTGTGGCGCTGAGTTGGATTTAGACGATGACTCATATAGACCGCCATTGTTATAATTTGACGACTGCGATGGCCCTGCAACGGACCCATTTGAGGTCCGAGACTGACTGCTGCGGACGTCGGCTGAGAAGTTTGGCTTTGGATGCTTGAGAACATTCAAAAAGTCAAAGTCTTCAATGATGGCAGTGTTTCGAAGTGCCTTGATCAGCTTCTTTTTCAGTTCGCTGACCGCTACGCCTTTGTCTATTTCCTCCTGATACTCCTTTCGAATGGGCTCCAGATACTTTCTCGGTCATTTGCAGAGCAGTCTGCAGTCTTGCTCATCTCCACCGATAAATAGCTTGCAAACACTGTCTTCAGTTAAATTTTCTTTTTGCGAAAATGTCATTTTCGGAGGCCAGGAGTCGCTCGTTGTTTTAATAACAACTATCGCGTCACTTGAGGCGAAAAGCCATTCGTGGTCTTTCTTTACAAGACCCTGCTTGATCAATTCCTCAGATTCAACCTCAGTGTCTGAATCGTTTTTCTTTTTGGGAGGATTAATCCTTAGAGCCATTTGAGAGCTGATGTTGATTCCTTCTTCAAAAGTTTTGCCGGCATCTGTGACGACCCTCTCATATATTATGTTACCTCCTTTGCAATGGATTGCGCTCTGTCTTTTTGGAGCCTGAGGCTCTTTGCGTTTAGAAATTGTTAGTTCGGATAGCCGCGTTTTTTTGTCACTTTTCTTGGGTGGCATTTTTGTTTAACTGAAGATCAAATAATAAGCAGAGCGAAGAATGGGAGAGGTTCTATGAAATATCAAAGACCAAAACGAAATCAAAATCCAGTCGTAACCAAAAGCAACGCAATTATTTTGAAATACTGAAAAAGTTGGTTTGTGGTCGAAAGCAGAAAAACACTAGTTGAAGCGCAACACAGTACAATGCATTGCCTCACAAATGGGGGCGGCTTCGTTGAAATCTCACACAAAATTCAAAACCATTTAGATTACCGATTAAATTTCTCTGAAATCAAAATACTCTCAAATTCAAATTGCAGCAACAATCAAACACTCATTTTTGCAAATAGCTGAACGAATTTAAACAATTACACTAGCACATGACGAATTGCCCGTTTTTCTAAATATGTAACTCAATTTCAAAATGCAGAAACAATCAAACACTCATTTTTGCAAATAGCTGAACGAATATAAACAATTACGTTAACACATGACGAATTGCCTTTTTTTCTAAATATGTAACTCAATCCAATAACTTTCTAATTCCAAAAACTTCCTGTTGACAAATATCAAGAAAACTTGCTAAGTCCCATGATAAGCTTCTGCATTAAACAACAACACTTAAGACGCATCACCCACTTTTTGTGCCAAATTTCGAGGTTCGTTTGTACTTTTTTCGCTGCAAAGTATAAGAGTTGCTGCACGCTTATGGTATTTTAGTCGGTTCTTCCCAGCCTTGTTAGCAGCTTTTCTGGCATTCTCGTACGCCTCGGGAAATTTAACTGGATCGAACAGCCTACGTATATGCCCTTTGAATAGAGCTGTTCTTTCAGGTGAGGCTTCCTTTCTGTGCGCATCCATTGGCGTTTTTTGAAGGAGAAATTATCTCAGAAGTCAGCCCATCGAGACCCCACAACTTTTTTCGCAGTGCCAGTGCTGCTTTCTCTAGAGTTGACACGTTGCCGAGTTCGAATAGGTCTTGTCCTCTATAGAACCGCTGAACTGGGGTCTTCGTTTGATACTCAGAAGGAATTTCAAGCTCGTCAATGAACCTCTTCAACTTATCAGACTTTAGCTGGAAAAAAAAATTATAGTTTTACTGAAATTTATAGTAACTTCCAGTCCAACACCATTTTAAAAAATTATGCATACCAGTTTGTTAATTGATTTCACTTCAACTGCCAACTTGACGTTATAATCAACGATGGTGCTCTGGAACATTTCGACAAGATTGGCAAACTTCTCCTCGTCCTCTTTCAGAATATCCGCTACTTTTGAATGAAAGGGACAGCACTAAAATTCGGACCATTTTTTTAAATCGATGAAAGTGATACTGGAAAACCTCAATTTATTAAACATAACTTTACTTTGGTAGCGTACCTTTACAGAACTTAGTTTTTTTTCGTTTGTTTTCAACAGTCTGCTGTGCATCGGCTGATCTTTTTCGAGATTCCAGTGATGGGGAACGAGACTTAGATGCGGAACTTCTGAGTGCCGTAATGTAATTGTGTGCTTCTTGTTCGCCTACTCGTTTGG